>NW_027597175.1:0-96499 GCF_964194155.1 Cetorhinus maximus | reverse complement strand
TCCCATGTATTTCTACCCATTGTTTTATCTCTACCTTTTAGCCTATTTCGATTCCTTCACCCCACCCCACCCCCACTAGGGCTATCTGTACCTTGCTTGTCCTGCTTTCTACCCTTAATTAGCACATTCCTTAGATAATATCACAACCTTCAAGGTGTTGATAATCTAAGGAATGTGCTTTTGGTTTTCTCCACCTATCACTGGCCCTCTATCCAGCTCTCTTGTCCCAACCACCCCCCTCTCAAACCAGCTTATATTTCACCCCTTTTCTATTTTTCCTTAGTTCTGTTGAAGGGTCATTCGGACTCGAAACGTTAACTGTGTTCCTCTCCACAGATGCTGCCAGACCTGCTGAGTTTTTCCGGGTATTTCTGTTTCTGTTTTCGATTTCCAGCATCCGCAGTTTTTTGCTTTTATCTTAGTGTGCATTTGTGTGTGTGTGTGTGTGCATGTGCAAGTCTCCCTCCCCCTCTCTCTCTGTCTCTCTCTGCACTGTCTCACACTCTGCCTGTGGATGTGCCTCTCTTTCTCAGGAACTCACTCCCTGACTCTCACCTACTTTGTTTAATTTGCAGTGTTGTTGCGATGAACCAGAGGCTGGTGATTTGATTGAGATATTCCGCACAGGCTACAGACACTGGGCTCTCTATGTGGGCCGTGGTTATGTGATCCACCTTGCCCCTCCAAGTGAGTACTGAACCAATTCCTCACTTCACACTCACACTGTCTCAATCCAACTCCTGGGGAGAGCACTGCTCCCAGCCCCCTCACCTCAACAGCTGGAGCCAACACAGTTCTAGCTGGGGTTTGCCAGTGAGGGGTGGGGGAGTGCTCCTGTGCGCTAACCCCTCTCTCTTTACCCTGTCTGTTTCAGGAGGGGACAGGGTACAGCCCCATTCCCTCCTGGTGCCAGATTAAACAAAGTGGTTTCCCCTTGTTATTTGGAATATCCACGATACCCAGGACACGTCCTTGATAACATCTCCTCGAGCAGGATTCTCAGCATAACCACTGCCTCCCTTCACCCAACACAAAGCCTGCTACCGAAAACTAAAACGCTGAGGATGTGGGAAACCTGACACTAAACCAGCGTGTGCTGGAGAATCTCAGCGGGTCAGGTAGCGCCTGTGGAGAGAGAAATGGAAAACTTCCCTCCCACTGGCTCCACTTCACTTCAACAGGTTCATTCCCGGGGAAAGCTATGCAACTCCTTCCTTCAATATACACACACTGTCCACTCACCCCTGTCCCCTTCCCCATCTCCCCTTCCCCATCTCCCCTTCCCCATCTCCCCTTCCCCATCTCCCCTTCCCCATCTCCCCTTCCCCATCTCCCCTTCCCCATCTCCCCTTCCCCATCTCCCCTGCCCCATCTCCCCTTCCCCATCTCCCCTTCCCCATCTCCCCTTCCCCATCTCCCCTTCCCCATCTCCCCTGCCCCATCTCCCCTGCCCCATCTCCCCTGCCCCATCTCCCCTGCCCCATCTCCCCTGCCCCATCTCCCTGCCCCATCTCCCCTGCCCCATCTCCCCTGCCCCATCTCCCCTGCCCCATCTCCCCTGCCCCATCTCCCCTGCCCCATCTCCCTGCCCCATCTCCCCTGCCCCATCTCCCCTGCCCCATCTCCCCTGCCCCATCTCCCTGCCCCATCTCCCCTGCCCCATCTCCCCTGCCCCATCTCCCCTGCCCCATCTCCCCTGCCCCATCTCCCCTGCCCCATCTCCCCTGCCCCATCTCCCCTGCCCCATCTCCCCTGCCCCATCTCCCCTCCCCCTGCACTCCTCCCCTTCCCCTCCTCCTCTCCCCCTCCCCCTGCACTCCTCCCCTTCCCCTCCTCCTCTCCCCCTCCTCCCCTCCCCCTGCACTCCTCCCCTTCCCCATCTCCTCTCCCCCTCCTCCCTTCCCCCTGCAATCCCCCCCTTCCCCTCCTCCTCTCCCCCTCCTCCTCTCCCCCTCCTCCCCTCCCCCTGCACTCCTCCCCTTCCCCATCTCCTCTCCCCCTCCTCCCTTCCCCCTGCAATCCCCCCCTTCCCCTCCTCCTCTCCCCCTCCTCCCCTCCCCCTGCACTCCTCCCCTTCCCCTCCTCCTCTCCCCTTCCTCCCCTCCCCCTCCTCCCCTCCCCCTCCTCCCCTCCCACTCCTCCCCTGCAACCCTCCCCCTGCAATCCCCCACTCCGCCTCCCCTCCCCCACTCCTCTCCATCCCCTCCTCCCCATCCCCTCCTCCCCATCCCCTCCTCCCCATCCCCTCCTCCCCATCCCCTCCTCCCCATCCCCTCCTGCCCTCCCCCTCCTGCCCTCCCCCTCCTGCCCTCCCCTCCTGCCCTCCCCCTCCTGCCCTCCCCTCCTGCCCTCCCCCTCCTGCCCTCCCCCTCCTGCCCTCCCCCTCCTGCCCTCCCCCTCCTGCCCTCCCCCTCCTGCCCTCCCCCTCCTGCCCTCCCCCTCCTGCCCTTCCCCTCCTGCCCTCCCCCTCCTGCCCTCCCCTCCCCTCCTCCCCTTCCCTCCTCCCCTTCCCCTCCTCCTCTTCCCCCTCCTCCTCCTCCCCTCCCCCTCCTCTTCCCCCCCTCCCTCCTCTTCCCCCCCTCCCTCCTCTTCCCCCCTCCCTCCTCTTCCCCCCTCCCTCCTCTTCCCCCCCTCCTCCTCTTCCCCCCCTCCTCCTCTTCCCCCTCCTCCTCTTCCCCCTCCTCCTCTTCCCCCTCCTCCTCTTCCCCCTCCTCCTCTTGCCCCCCCTCCTCTTGCCCCCCCTCCTCTTGCCCCCCCCTCCTCTTGCCCCCCCCTCTCCTCTCCCCCCCCCGCCCCCCTGCGCCCTGCTTCACGCCTCTGCCCCTCAGTCTCCAGGCATTGCCCATTCACCTCTATGTTGTCTCCCCTTTCCTCTGGCCCTGCCTCTGTCTCCCCTTCCTCTCCCTCAGTCTACGCACACTGCCCCTCCACTCTTCCGGCTCCCCTCCACCCTTCCCACCCCCAATGCACATACACTCCCCCTCCACCCCTCTCATGTCCCTCCTTCCCCCTCCCATGCCTCCTCTCGCCCCTTCTCTTCCCTCCACTCCCTCCACTCCCTCTCTGGGTGACCTGGTGTTATTTTGCTCTCTCTCAGGTGAGGTGTGTGATGTGGGCGTTACCAGTTTCATGTCAGTTTTTGCCGACAAGGCCTGCATCAGGAAGGACCCTCTGATCACGGTGGTGGGCAGTGCTCGTTACCAGGTCAACAACATCTTTGACGGGAAACTTTCAGTCCGGCCCATTAACGCCATCATCAAGGAGGCGGAGAGTCGCGTTGGCGAGGAGGTCGATTACAGTGTTACCTCGGCAAACTGCGAGCACTTTGTCACAGATCTACGATATGGAGTGGCAAAGTCTGGACAGGTCAGAGCCCTCTCACACACTGTCCATCTGTCCTCTCCTCTCACCCCCTGCTCGTCCGCCAGTAGTGGCTGTGGGATCTTTTACACCCACTTGGGAGTGTTTGATGGGGACAGTGCAGAGGGAGCTTTACTCTGTATCTAACCCCGTGTTGTCCCTGTCCTGGGAGTGTTTGATGGGGACAGTATTAAGGGAGCTTTACTCTGTATCTAACCCCGTGTTGTCCCTGTCCTGGGAGTGTTTGATGGGGACAGTATTAAGGGAGCTTTACTCTGTATCTAACCCCGTGCTGTACCTGTCCTGGGAGTGTTTGATGGGGACAGTGTAGAGGGAGCTTTACTCTGTATCTAACCCCGTGCTGTACCTGTCCTGGGAGTGTTTGATGGGGACTGTGTAGAGGGAGCTTTACTCTGTATCTAACCCCGTGCTGTACCTGTCCTGGGAGTGTTTGATGGGGACGGTGTAGAGGGAGCTTTACTCTGTATCTAACTCCGTGCTGTACCTGTCCTGGGAGTGTTTGATGGGGACAGTGTAGAGGGAGCTTTACTCTGTATCTAACTCCGTGCTGTACCTGCCCTGGGCATGTTTGACGGGGACGATGTATTTAATTGATGTGACTCTCTGTTCTATTTTTCTCATAGTCTCCTCGTCTTTCCCTCCCCAGGTGGATGATGCGGTGTTTGCGACAAAAGCTGCATTCGGTGTGCTCGCTCTGGGGGCTTTTGCCGGCCTGTGCTACCAGCTAGTGAAGAGAAGAGACAAACAGAAGGAGTGATGGGATCCCCAGGGGTGGGTGCCGGGGGGAACCTGGACAGACACACTGACAGCCGGGGACCCTCTGCATCTTTTTAATTGTAGATCGGCCCAGAGTGGGGACGGGGGTCGGAGGTAAATATGGAGAGGGGGCAGGCTGAGCTGTGGGGGACAACCTGAGAGTTGGTGATTGGACTCTGAGGTCTAATTAAATTTCTTTTCCCCTCTTGGATGTGCCCCCCTTCTCGCCAGACCTGGGACTGCTTCAGTTACGTTTGATGCACATTTTGGCAGATCCCGTTCTCTCTCTCTCTCTCTGATCAATAAAGGGGGCTGTGTGTTTGCCAATGGATTCTGTGCTCTCCCCTTCATTTTTTTCACTCCGTTCTTTGCGTGACCTCCCCCAGACTGCCAATCTGGCCCCTCCCCGCCCTCCAGCCACGCGCCATCTGTATGACCATGTTGGAGCGTGGGCAAGACCAGGTATTCACGTTGGATGACTTTTCATGCATTGGTTTCATAACCCGCAGGTGCCACGTCCAACTGCTGATGCCCCGGTGACCTGGCGGGACAGGACTTCCCGCCCCCTCCTCCTCCCGGGTCCTGCCGCCCTCCTGCTCGAAATCACCAAGGATCGGATAGGGGGAGCGATGGGCAGCTTCACCACCCCACCTCCTCCCCCGTCCCCCCCCACCTCTTCTGGTCATTACTTCACTCATTTCGCCCCCACCCCTTCTCCCCGGGCAACGGGCACCACCGAGACACGCCAAAACTCTTCCAAAATTTCGGGGGTGGCGGAGGGGAGGTGGAAAGGATCAGAAGGACCAGTGTTTGGGAAAGCAACGGTCTCTGAATAGCGTCCGGTCTCCCCCCCAACCCTGGGATGGGGAGAGCTGAGATTGACCTTCCCCACCCACTGCGCAGTGGGTCTGTGTCCCAACCCTGTTCCTGCTCTTTGCTATTTAATTATGTCATTAAAAATGTGACTGGAATGTGAATATGGGGCAACAGTGAGAGGTGAGAGTTCGTGGTCACTCCTCACCGGTGAAGCGAAATAAAGATTCCTACTTAATCGAAGGCTGTTTGATTTCACATCACTGACTCTCATTTATCTTTTGAACGTGTCCTGTCCTGGGCCCTGCCCCTCTACAGGGGGGCAGATATTGCCCCTGGAGGGGGGCTCAGCGCAGATTCACCAGCTTGGTCCCGGGGCTGAAGGGGTTAAATTACGAGGGTGGGTCACACAGACTGGGCTTGTATTCCCTCGAGTGTAGAAGGTTAAAGGAGGGGGGGATCTCATCGAGGGGTTTAAGATGATTAAAGGATTTGATAGTTTCTCTCTATCGACCCTGTTTCCTCTGGTGGGGTTTGGGGGGGTGGGGGGAGGGGGTTGGAGTCCAGAACAAGGGGGCAGAACCTTAAAATGGGAGCCAGGCCGTTCAGGGTGATGTCAGGAAGCACCTCTTCACACAGAGGGGAGTGGGAATCCGGAACGCTCTCTCACAGCCCCCCACCCCCCTCCAAAAAAGCTGTCGAGGCTGGGGGTCAATTGGTCAATTCATGGATTTTTGTTGGGTAAGGGGATTAAGGGTTATGGAACCAAGGCAGGTGAATGGAGTAAAGATACAGATGAGAAGAGATCTAATCCACCAGAACTGGCTGGAGGGGCTGAATGGCCTCTTGTTCCTGTGTAACAGGCTCGAGAGGGGCTGAATAGCCTCTTCCTGTTCCTGTGTAACAGGCTCAATGGGGGTGGCTGAATGGCCTCCTGTTCCTGTGTAACAGGCTCAATGGATGGGCTGAATGGCCTTCTCCTGTTCCTGTGTAACAGGCTCAATGGGTGGGCTGAATGGCCTTCTCCTGTTCCTGTGTAACAGGCTGAATGGGTGGGCTGACTGGCCTCCTCCTGTCCCTGTGTAACAGGCACAATGGGTGGGCTGAATGGCCTTGTTTTGTTCCCTGTATAACAGGCTCAAGAGGGACTGAATGGCCTCCTCGTGTTCCTGTGTAACAGGCTCGAGAGGGGCTGAATGGCCTCCTCCTGTTCCTGTGTAATGCTCTGCCCAAAGGCAGATTCAACCCACGCAGCCACAATCTCCTCGACGGGTAGGGCAAGGAAGCAGTTTCCAAACCCACCCCTGCTGGAATGGGGATTCAACCCCACTCTGTTGGCACCAACCCGATCCACACCAGCCGTCCAGCCAACTAGCACCGCATCCTGACACTCCCAGGGACTCCGAGTTGCTGTGGCAACATAGACTTTTCCAGACACGTTGTAGTCTGGAGGTATGGATTGCGATTGTAGAGGCTCCAGTTTCTTTCCATCACACGGCTAACCAGGAATCTCTCCCACTCTCCCCACTACCAGTTGGCGTATGTTGGAAGATTGACAACCTGATACTCAACCTGTTTGGCCGCGTCATGACCTTGGCCATCAACTCCCAGCAGTGGCTCAGGGCAGTCGTGGCTCTGGATTAGTGTCTCATCAAAAAGTGCAGCGCTCCCTCAGCGCTGACCCTCCGACAGTGCAGCGCTCCCTCAGTACTGACCCTCCGACAGTGCGGCGCTCCCTCAGTACTGACCCTCCGACAGTGCGGCGCTCCCTCAGTGCTGACCCTCCGACACTGCGGCGCTCCCTCAGTGCTGACCCTCCGACAGTGCAGCGCTCCCTCAGCACTGACCCTCCGACAGTGCAGCGCTCCCTCAGTACTGACCCTCCGACAGTGCGGCGCTCCCTCAGTACTGACCCTCCGACAGTGCGGCGCTCCCTCAGCACTGACCCTCCGACACTGCGGCGCTCCCTCAGCACTGACCCTCCGACACTGCGGCGCTCCCTCAGTGCTGACCCTCCGACAGTGCGGCGCTCCCTCAGCACTGACCATCCGACAGTGCGGCGCTCCCTCAGCACTGACCCTCCGACAGTGCAGCGCTCCCTCAGCACTCACCCTCCGACAGTGCGGCACTCCCTCAGTACTGACCCTCCGACAGTGCGGCGCTCCTTCAGCACTGACCCTCCGACAGTGCGGCGCTCCCTCAGTACTGACCCTCCGACAGTGCAGCGCTCCCTCAGCACTGACCCTCCGACAGTGCGGCGCTCCCTCAGCACTGACCCTCCGACAGTGCGGCGCTCCTTCAGCACTGAACCTCCGACAGTGCGGCGCTCCCTCAGTACAGACCCTTTGACAGCGCAATACTGCCTCAGTACTGAACCTCCAACAGCATGGCACTCCGTCAGCACTAACTCGCTGACAGTGCAGCACTCCATCGGTACTCCCTCAGTACTGAACCTCTGACATTGCCGTGCTCCCTCAGTAACTGCACTGAGGCCTATTGACCTGGAATTTGGGCTCAAGTCTCTGGAGTGGGGACTCAAACCCTCAACCTTTTGACTCAGAGAGGGAAGAGTTCTACCCACCCAGCCATTGCTAATATAAGGAATGGAAGAAGTTGTCCATTCAGCCCCTCAGGGCTAGCACATATTAGTCAATAATGACATATTTATATTTGAATTTATGAATATACTTTAAACATATATAAATGTATTATAAATGTATTGATTTAAAACTATTAAAATTTATTAGTAGAGTAAAGCCTATGTTTATATATCATATAAATATATTTAAAAGTTCGTGATCAAAATACATTTAAAGATGTTGTACCATTTGTTATGTAAAATATTCATGTTGATTTGAGGCCTGCAATTCCAATTGCGATCAGTAGGTGCACCAAGGCCAGGCTGGGAGGACAGAGGCTTCCGTGGCCTCTTGTCCCTCTTCAGCATCCTCCTCGCTAAGGCTCCTGGTTAGGGGCTGCGGCGCGCGGGGTTTGTAGTCCGCCGGCAGCGCTGGACGCTGGGAGGTGAGGAGGGAGGAGGAGGGGGGGGGTGCGCGGGACTACAACCCCCAGAAGGCCGAGCGGCGGAGGAAGCGGGGCCGCCTTAGCAACGAGCTGGCTGGCAACCGGGGAGGGAAGAGAGAGGAGGAGGAGGGGGTTGGGGAGGGGGAGGGGAGGAGAATATCCTCAATAATCATAATTATAATAATTATTATATATAATAATAATAATTGACTTTCCTATGAATGTAACTTACTGAAGGAACTGGGACAATCTGAAGGGTGAGGCTCAGAGACTGAAAGGAGATTTTAGGGAAAACCATAGATCAGTCTGAATTAATGTTCTATTTTTAAAATGTGGTTGATCTATGTGGTAAAATAAAATAAACCATTTAACTTCAAATAATCAAATTAATGAAATCAACAACTCCAAACTCAATAGCTTAAAATTAATATCTTAAATTCATCATCTTCGACCATTTAATATCAATAACTTAAAATAATTAAAATCAATAACTCCAAATAATTAACTTAAACTCAATCGCTGAAAATCAATCTTAAAATCATCATCTTAAACCATTTAATATCAATAATTTAAAATAATTAAAATCAATAACTCCAAATAATTTACTTAAACTCAATCGCTGAAAATCAATATCTTAAATTCATCATCTTAAACCATTTAATATCAATAATTTAAAATAATTAAAATCAATAATTCCAAATAATTTACTTAAACTCAATAGCTTAAAATCAATATCTTAAATTCATCATCTTAAACCATTTAATATCAATAATTTAAAATAATTAAAATCAATAACTCCAAATAATTAACTTAAACTCAATCGCTGAAAATCAATCTTAAAATCATCATCTTAAACCATTTAATATCAATAATTTAAAATAATTAAAATCAATAACTCCAAATAATTAACTTAAACTCAATCGCTGAAAATCAATATCATAAAATCATCATCTTAAAACATTTAATATCAATAATCTTTTTAAATTAAAATCAGTAACTCCAAATAATTAACCTAAACTCAATCGCTGAAAATCAATCTGAAAATCAATCTTAAAATCATCATCTTAAACCATTTAATATCAATAATTTAAAATAATTAAAATCAATAACTCCAAATAATTAACTTATACTCCATAGCTGAAAATCAATAACTTAAAATCATCATCATAAACCATTTAATATCAATAATTTAAAATAATTAAAAGATATGATCAAAATCAAGAACACCAAACCATTAACTTAAACTCAATAACAAAATCATCATGAACAATTTAACATCAGTGACCTATAAATAGTTAAAGTATATGATCAAAATAATTCATTTAAAATCAATAACCTACAATCGTCTTTATGAACTGTTTAATATCAATAATTTAAAATATATGATCAAAATCAGTAACTCCAGAACATGAACTTAAAATCATGAAAATAATAATCCAAACATAACCTGATCAATAACTTGAAATGATCAAATGATATTTTACAATCAATGGTTGAAAATCAATAACTTAAAATCTTAAAAATAAACAATTTAACATAAATAAGAAAATTAATCGATTAGATCAAGACCTAAAAATGCGTAATGTACAAGAATATGATAACTTAAAACCGATAGTCTTATTTTAGTAATTTAACAATGATATAAAATCAGCAAAGTGAGCAGTTTAACCTCAGTAACAAAATGAAGAAGTTAAGATAGTAGAAATAAGAACAAAATCAATAACTACAAAAGTCAGGAAGTTATGATAAACGTTTATAAAGCGCTAGTTCAGCCTAACCTGCAGTATATTGTCCATTTCTGGCCACTGCACTTTAGGAAGGATGTGAGGGATGGTGCGGAAGGGATTCATGAGAATGGTTCCAGGCATGAGGAATTTCAGTTACGTGAATGGATTGGAGAAGCTGGGGGCTGTTCTCCTTGGAGAAGAAAAGGTTGAGAGGAGATTTGATAGAGGTGTTCAACATCATGGGAGTCGACAGGGAGAAACTGTTCCCATTGGCGGAATGGTTGAGAACTGACTTAAAGGTGACATAAGGGAAAATCTTCTTATGCAGCGAGTGGTTAGGGTCTGAAATACATGACCTGAGAGTGTAGGGGAAGCAGGTTCAATTGAGGCATTCAAGAGGGATTTGGATAAGCATGGGAAGGGGTAGAAAATGCACAGCTGTGGGGAAAAGGTGGGAGAGTGGGACTCGCTAAGAGACAGCACAGACACGACAGGCTGAATGGCCTTCAGCGCAGTAAATATTCTATGATTTGAATTTAAAATCGATACGTAAAAATGGATAATAAAAATAAATAACCAACTCAAAATGAATCGAGTAAATTGTTTAAAATTCACAGCTTAAAACCAATAATGCAACCATCCATAAATTAATTTAAATTGAATCATTTAACATTAATAACCTCACAAAATCAATAACGTAACTCTGAAAAACATTTACGCAGAATTAACACAAAAATAATAACTTTTGAAAAGCAATAACCTTCATACTTTAGAAATGTATTATTGTGATGTAAATTGTATCTGCGCTAGATTAATAACTTGGTGTATCCACACAGCAAGACAGAAGAAAAATTGTAGGTTCCTTTATTCGTTTGCTTATGTGATCACACAAAATACTGGATTTCAAAATGGATTTCATCTGTGTGTTATACACTAAATTCATTTTAAGTTTTAAGAATAATGCTCTGCGTTGATGACGCAAGTTAACTTGATGGGACCAAAGCAGTGTAAAATTTTTGAAATATTCCTTTATACTGTTAATAATTTGGTTGATGTATCAGATGAAGGAGCCCTTGTGGTGCAGGGGATAGTGTCCCACTCTCTGAGCCAGAAGCTCCGGGTGTGAGTCCCACTTCAGGACTCGATGGCAATGGAAGGTGTGTCCATAACATGGCCAGACAGGTTGATTATCAGCCTGCAAATCCTTCCAATACGCCTGACGGCAAGTGATAAGAGCGGGAGAGTTTCCTGGTCAGCCACACTACAGGAGGCAACGGCAAACCACTGCCGTACTTTGCCAAGCGTAACCGTGGACCAATCCAATGGAAGTCCGTGGTCTCCATCGCCTCCTTAGGGCATGGAACCTGGAGGAAGATATAAGATTAGGAAATCAGTGTAAAGAAGGAGAAACTGTTCCCAGTGGCAGGAGGGTCGGTAACCAGAGGGACACGGATTGAAGAGAATCGGTAAAAGAACCAAAGGGAGGGAGATGAGGAGAATGTTTCTTTCACACAGCGAGTTGTTGTGCTCTGGTAGGCGCTGCCCGAAAAGGTGGTAGAAGCAGATTCAATAGCAGATTCCAAAGGGGAATCGGATAAATACATTAGGGATGTCCTTTAGGGAAGGAAATCTGCCGTCCTTACCCGGTCTGACCCACAGCAACGTGGTTGACTCTTAAATGCCCTCTGAACATGGGTAATTAGGGATGGGCAATAAATGCTGGCCCAGCCAGCGATGCCCCCATCCCATGAACGAATAAAAAAATACTTTTAAAGGAGGAATTTGCAGAACCATGGGGGAAAGAGCGGCGGTGGGGGTAGGGACTAATTGGCTTAATCTTTCAAGAGCCAGCACAGGCACGATGGGCTGAATGACCTCCTCCCGCACTGAGGGATTCAAAAAGTATTAGTGGGTTTTTAATGGGTACAGTAATCACCTAAAAATCTCACAATCGCATCATGGAAGGTAATATTGTCAAACAAATAGTTGTCTCCTGGTCTCAGTACTGTGTTGGGTTTCACTGTGTTTCACCACTTTTTAATTACAGGTCTCTTGATGTCAGATTATTGCAGACTGCGGGCTCTGAGCTGAATCACCTTCAGATCTGTTGGGTGGGGGTGAATTAGCAGAGGTGCCACCTCTTCCAGCTTCTGCAGTGTAAGATAGGAAATTGTGAAGTTGTTCACTTTGGCAGGAAGAACCAGAAAGCAGAGTATTACTTAAATGGAGAATGGCTGCATAATTCTGAGGTGCAGAGGGATCTGGGTGTTCTAGTGCATGAGTCACAAAAAGATAGTACGCAGGAACAGCAAGTAATTAAGAAGGCTAATGGGTGCTAACCTTCATTATGAGAGAAAGAGAAGGATATCATTGCTTCAGTTACACAGGTCATTGGTGAGACTGCACCTTAAATACTGTGTGCAGTTTTGGTCTCCTTATTTAAGGAAGGATGTAAAATGCGTTGGAGGTGGTTCAGAGGAGGTTTACTAGATTGATACCTGGAATGAGCGGGATGTCTTCTGAGGAAAGGTTGGGCAGACCGGGCTTGTTTCCACTGGAGTTTGGAAGAGTGCGGGGTGACTTGATTGAAGTACACAAGATCCTGAACGGCCTTGACAAGGTGGACGTGGAAAGGATGTTTCCACTTGTGGGTGGGTCCAGAACTGTGGGGCCACTGTTTTAAAATTAGGGGTCGCCCTTTTGGATGGAGATGAGGAGAATTTTTTTCTCTCAGAGGGCTGTGCGACTTTTGGAACTCTCTGCCTCAGAAGGCGGTGGAGGTGGGGTCACTGAATATTTTTAAGGCGGAGGTAGATTGATTGTTGTTAGGCAGGGGAGTCAAAGGTTATTGGGAACAAAAACAGAAACACCTGGAAAAACTCAGAAAGTCTGGCAGCATCTGCGGAGAGGAACACAGTTAACGTTTCGAGTCCGAATGACCCTTCAACAGAACTAAGTAAAAATAGAAGAGGGGTGAAATATAAGCTGTTTTAAGGGAAGGGTGGGACAAGTAGAGCCAGTGATAGGTGGAGATAACCAAAAGATGTCACAGACAAAAGGACAAAGAAGTGTTGAAGGTGGTGATATTATCTAAAGGAATGTGCTAAAAAACCTCGAAAGCAGGACGAGCAAGATACAGATAGCTCTAGTGGGGGTGGGGTGGGGTAAAATAGGCTAAAAGGTAGAGATAAAACAATGGATGGAAATACATTTAAAAATGACGGAAATAGGTGGGAAAAGAAAAATCTATATAAATTATTGGAAAGAAAAGGGGGAGGGAAATCGGAAAGGGGCCTGGGATGGAGGAGAGAGTTCATGATCTAAAATTGTTGAACTCAATATTCAGTCCAGAAGGCTGTAAAGTGTCTAGTCGGAAGATGAGGTGCTGTTTAGCCTATTTCGATTCCTTCACCCCACCCCACCCCCACTAGGGCTATCTGTACCTTGCTTGTCCTGCTTTCTACCCTTAATTAGCACATTCCTTAGATAATATCACCACCTTCAACACCTCTTTGTCCTTTTGTCTGTGACATCTTTTGGTTATCTCCACCTATCACTGGCTCTACTTTTCCCACCCCCCCTTAAACCAGATTACATTTCACCTCTCTTCTATTTTTACTTAGTTCTGTTGAAGGGTCATTCGGACGCAAAACCTGTTCCTTCCAGGTATTTTTGTTTTTGTTTTGGATTTCCAGCATCCTCAGTTTTTTTGCTTTTATCTAAAGGTTATCAGGGTTAGATGGGAACGTAGAACTCGAAACACAAACAGATCAGCCATGATCTTATTGAATGGCGGAGCAGGCTAGAGGGGCCGAATGGCCTATTCCTGCTCCTGTTTCATTTGTTCGTACGCTCATAGGTGTTCTGGATCGTTATCACGTTGCTGTTTGTGGGAGCTTGCTGTGCACAAATTGGCTGCCACCTTTCCTACATGACAACAGCAAGCCCACTTCAGGAAGAGTCCTTTATTGTCTGTGAAACGCTTTGGGACGTCCCGAGGTGGAGAGATGAATGTTGTTGCCGCTATTCCACGGGCCATGTGTCTTGCCCTGTCCGGCCCCCCTGTGTTAGTGAGTAACTCCGAGTTCCCTCTGTCCCTTTCTTACAGGTGCTGATGCCATGACGTGCCCATTGGCCAAGGCTTTGCAAGTCATCAATCTCCACAGGGAGGATCACAGCTTGGTGCTTGACGAAGGCGCCCTGGACAGTATCCTTCTCCGGGAACCAGTCCGTGACCTCAATGTGATGGTCCTGTCAGTCGCTGGTGCCTTCCGCAAGGGCAAATCCTTCTTATTAGACTTCATGTTACGGTTCTTGTACAAACAGGTACTGGGGATTGTCTCCCCGTATAGGCCCCCGTAAAGACAAACTGACAGTGACTTACAGGAGGAGAGAGAGAGAGAGTCAGAGAGATTTAGGGAGGGAATTCCAGAGCTTAGGGCCCCAGTCAGCTGAAGGCACGGCCGACAATGGTGGAGCGATGGGAATCGGGGGATGGTCAAGAGGCTGGAATTGGAGGAGCGCAGAGATCTCGGAGGGTTATAGGAGCTGGAGGAAGTTACAGAGATAGGGAGGGGGGTAAGGGGCTGGAGGAGGTTACAGAGATAGGGAGGGTCGCAGAGGCTGGAGGAGGTTACAGAGATAGGAATGTAGGGGCTGGAGGAGGTTGCAGAGATAGGGAGGATTGTAGGGACTGGAGGATGTTACAGAGATAGGGAGGGGTGTAGGGGCTGGAGGAGGTTACAGAGATAGGGAGGGTTGTAGAATGGCTGGAGGAGGTTACAGAGATAGGGAGGGTTGTAGGGGCTGGAGGAGGTTACAGAGATAGGGAGGGTTGTAGGGGCTGGAGGAGGTTACAGAGATAGGGAGGGTTGTAGGGGCTGGAGGAGGTTACAGAGATAGGGTTGTAGGGGCTGGAGGAGGTTACAGAGATAGGGAGGGTTGTAGGGGCTGGAGGAAGTTACAGAGATAGGGAGGGTTGTAGGGGCTGGAGGAGGTTACAGAGATAGGGAGGGTTGTAGGGGCTGGAGGAGGTTACAGAGATAGGAAGGGTTGTAGGGGCTGGAGGAGGTTACAGAGATAGGGAGGGGTGTAGCGGCTGGAGGAGGTTACAGAGATAGGGAGGGGTCTAGGGGCTGGAGGAGGTTACAGAGATATGGAGGGTTGTAGGGGCTGGAGGAGGTTACAGAGATAGGAAAGGTTGTAGGGGCTGGAGGAAATGACAGATAGGGAGGATTGTAGGCGCTGGAGAAGGTTACAGAGATCGGGTTGTAGGGGCTGGAGGGGTTTACAGAGATAGGGATGGTTGTAGAGGCTGGAGGGGGCTACAGAGATAGGGAGGGTTGTAGGGGCTGGAGAAGGTTACAGAGATATGGAGGTTGTAGGTGCTGTAGAAAGTTACAGAGATAGGGAGGGTCGTAGGCACTAGAGGAAGTTACAGAGATAGGGAGGGTTGTAGGTGCTGGAGGAAGTTACAGAGATAGGGAGGGTTGTAGGTGCTCGAGGAAGTTACAGAGATAGGGAGGGTTGTAGGGGCTGGAGGAGGTTACAGAGATAGGGAGGTTTGTAGGGGCTGGAGGAGGTTACAGAGATAGGGAGGGTTGTAGGGGCTGGAGTGGTTTACAGAGATAGGGATGGTTGTAGAGGCTGGAGGGGGTTACAGAGATAGGGAGGGTTGTAGGGGCTGGAGAAGGTTACAGAGATATGGAGGGTTGTAGGTGCTGTAGGAAGTTACAGAGATAGGGAGGGTTGTAGGCACTGGAGGAAGTTACAGAGATAGGGAGGGTTGTAGGGGCTGGTGGAGGTTGCAGAGATAGGGAGGGTTGTAGGGGCTCGAGGAAGTTACAGAGATAGGGAGGGTTGTAGGGGCTGGAGGAGGTGACAGAGATAGGGAGGGTTGTAGGGCCTGGAGTAGGTTACAGAGATAGGGAGGGTTGTAGGAGCTGGAGGAGGTTACAGAGATAGGGAGGGTTGTAGGGGCTGGAGGAAATGACAGATAGGGAGCATTGTAGGGGCTGGAGGAGGTTACAGAGATAAGGAGGGTTGTAGGGGCTGGAGGAGGTGACAGAGATAGGGAGGGTTGTAGGGGCTGGAGGAGGTTACAGAGATAAGGAGGGTTGTAGGGGCTGGAGGAAATGACAGATAGGGAGGATTGTAGGGGCTGGAGGAGGTTACAGAGATATGGAGGGTTGTAGGGGCTGAAGGGGTTTACAGAGATAGAGATGGTTGTAGAGGCTGGAGGGGGTTACAGAGATAGGGAGAGTTGTAGGGGCTGGAGGAGGTTACAGAGATAGGGCGGGTTGTAGGTGCTGGAGGATGTTACAGAGATAGGGAGGGTTGTAGGGGCTGGAGGAGGTTACAGAGATAGGGAGGGTTGTAGGGGCTGGAGGAGGTTACAGAGATAGGGAGGGTTGTAGGGGCTGGTGGAGGTTACAGAGATAGGGAGGGTTGTAGGGGCTGGAGGAGTTTACAGAGATAGGGAGGGCTGTTGGGGCTGGAGGAGGTTACAGAGATAGGGAGGGTTGTAGGGGCTGGAGGAGTTTACAGAGATAGGGAGGGTTGTTGGGGCTGGAGGAGGTTACAGAGATAGGGAGGGTTGTAGGGGCTGGAGGAGGTTACAGAGATAGGGAGGGTTGTAGGGGCTGGAGGAGGTTACAGAGATAGGGAGGGGTGTAGGGGCTGGAGGAGGTTACAGAGATAGGGAGGGTTGTAGTTGGCCGGGGGAGGTTACAGAGATAGGGAGGGGTGTAGGGGCCGGAGGAGGTTAGAGATAGGGAGGGTTGTAGTTGGCCGGGGGAGGTTACAGAGATAGGGAGGGTGTAGGGGCTGGAGGAGGTTACAGAGATAGGGAGGGGTGTAGGGGCTGGAGGAGGTTACAGAGATAGGGAGGGTTGTAGTTGGCTGGGGGAGGTTACAGAGATAGGGAGGGTTGTAGGGGCTGGAGGAGGTTACAGAGATAGGGAGGGTTGTAGGGGCTGGAGGAGGTTACAGAGATAGGGAGGGTTGTAGGGGCTGGAGGAGGTTACAGAGATAGGGAGGGGTGTAGGGGTTGGAGGAGGTTACAGAGATAGGGAGGGTGTAGGGGCTGGAGGAGGTTACAGAGATAGGGAGGGTGTAGGGGCTGGAGGAGGTTACAGAGATAGGGAGGGTGTAGGGGCTGGAGGAGGTTACAGAGATAGGGAGGGTTGTAGGGGCTGGAGGAGGTTACAGAGATAGGGAGGGTGTAGGGGCTGGAGGAGGTTACAGAGATAGGGAGGGTTGTAGGGGCTGGAGGAGGTTACAGAGATAGGGAGGGTGTAGGGGCTGGAGGAGGTTACAGAGATAGGGAGGGTGTAGGGGCTGGAGGAGGTTACAGAGATAGGGAGGGTGTAGGGGCTGGAGGAGGTTACAGAGATAGGGAACGATTTGAACTCGAGCATCAGAATTTTAAAAATGAAGCATTGTCAGACCGGGAGCCGGTGTGGGTCAGTGCGAGCACCAGAGTGATGCCAGATGGGGACTTGGTGCGCGTTAGGGACACAGGGACAGCAGAGATTTGGATGAGCAGAAGGGATCCCAAAATGTAAGTAGCACCCCTGGACTGGGAACCGCGCAGTCTGCAGGATGACAGGATCTCTGCTTTACACCTACAGAGGGGGGGAGTGACCACGAACTGGATGGGCAGAGACGACAAGCCCCTGACCGGATTCTCGTGGCGAGGTGGCTCAGATCCAGAAACAAACGGCATCCAGATATGGGCAGAAGTGTTTATTGTACAGAAGAAGAATGGGAGAAAGGTACAGAATCACTGACCAAATCTCCTTTATTCCTTCATTTCTGTATTGCTGAACATTCACCCAATCAGAGGCTCCTTCCAATTTTCCCTGCACCAAATACGTTTCATTACTGGCGTTAATTATTTCCTATGTTGTGGCACACGGACTCTATCTCTCTGTCTATCTCCCTCTCGTCTTTGAGTCCCAAGGTCATGGGTTCGCACACCCACTGTCAACACAAAAGACCCACATTGTAGGTTGACCGCACTGTTGTCAGTCCTGAGGGGGTGCCACACCGTCGGAGGGTCAGTACTGAGGGAGTGCCGCATTGTCGGAGGGTCAGTACTGGGGGAGTGCCGCACTGTCGGAGGGTCAGTATTGAGGGTGTGCCGCACTGTCGGAGGGTCAGTAGTGAGGGATCGCCACACTGTCAGAGGGTCAGTAGTGAGGGAGCACCACACTGTTGGAGGGTCAGTACTGGGGTAGTGCCGCACTGTCGGAGGGTCAGTAGTGAGGGAGCGCCGCACTATCGGAGGGTCAGTACTGAGGGAGCGCCGCACTGTCGGAGGGTCAGTGCTGAGGGAGCGCCGCACTGTCGGAAGGTCAGTAGTGAGGGAGCGCCGCACTATCGGAGGGTCAGTACTGAGGGAGCGCCGCACTGTCGGAGGGTCAGTGCTGAGGGAGCGCCGCACTGTTGGAGGGTCAGTGCTGAGGGAGCGCCGCGATGTCAGGGTCAGTGCTGAGGGAGCGCCGCACAGTTGGAGGTGCCGTCTTTCAGGATCATTAAACCATTAAACCGAGGCCCCGTCTGCCCTCTCGGGTGGGTGTAAAAGATCCCACGGCCACTATTGGAAGAAGAGCAGGGGGAGTTCTCCCCGGTGTCCTGGGGCCAATATTTATCCCTCACCCAACATCACTAAAATCAAGCTGGTCTTTTTTCCCTGAAAATGGACTCCAGTTGGGACTGGTCCGACCTGGTCTTGTCTACCAGTTGGGACCAGTACCAGTCATTTCCCTGTTTTACTGATTTTGCCTTTGAGGATGTGCTGAGGGCCTGAGATTGAAGTGAATTTCGATGACCACACTGGAAACTCCGGTAGGAAGGCGTGACCAGTTTCATTCCCGAACCCCTCAGGCCCTTAACCCTGATCCAGTGCCTGAGATTTAGCGACTGCACGCTCAGCCTCCAGCAACCCAGAACAGGGCTTGCCACTTTCCTTTTGCGAATTTGAGTTTTGGTTTTCATTCCTGCTCTCGGCACCACACCCTTACCTTGCTGCTATTTTTAGCTTTCCCCACCTTTTGTCCCGGTTTGCCTACTCAGAGCCGGCGGCAGCGATCCTGTTGGCCTCAGTACCTGGGGCACGGGGAAACCAGGGGACATGGGATATCAGCCAGGCTTGCTGCACTGGCACACATCCCCAGCACCCACCCCCTGACTGCGGAGCCCGTGTGTGTGTGCCTGTGGACAGTGGTGGATGTTGATGTGGTGCCCCCTGTGGTTAAATAGCTGACAGCCACTCAGATTCAGCCATGATGTCCTGGCAAAGTGGCTGCAGCCCTGGACCCTTATTCGAAGAGAAAGCCCACTGTCAGGAGAGGATGGAGGATGTTGGCCAGAGGATTAATGATGATGATATTGATTAGAATGACGGATTTAGAGAGGCGAGGATGAGGCCATTCAGCCCATTGTGCCTGTGCTAGCCCTTTGAAAGATCTATCCAATGAGTCCCACTCCCCCTCCCCGCTCTCTCTCCCCCACAGTCCTGCAAATTTCTCCTTTTCGAGTATTTATCCAATTCCCCTTTTGAAAGTATCTATTGAATCTGCTTCCACCGCCCTTTCAGGCAGCGCCTTCCAGATCACAACTCGCTGTGTCAAAAAAACATTCTCCTCATCTCCCCCTCTGGCTCTCTTCCCGATTCTCTTCAATCTGTGTCCCTCTGGTTACCGACCCTCCTGCCACTGGAAACAGTTTCTCCCTTATTCACTCGATCCAAACCCTTCCTGATTTTGAACGCCTTGATTCAATCTCCCCCTTAACCTTCTCTGCTCTAAGGAGAACAATCCCAGCTTCTCCCAGTCTCTCCACATGAACTGAGGTCTCTCATCCCTGGAAACGTTCTAGTAAATCTCCTCCGCACCCTCTCCGAGACCTTGACATCCTTCCTAAAGTGTGGGGCCCAGAATTGGACAGGATCCTCCCGCTGGGGTCTAACCCGTGTTTGGAAAGGGTTTCACACCACAGCCTTGTTTCTGTATCTGTGTCTCTATTTGTAAAGCCCAGGATTCTGTCTTCCTGTCCTTCAAATAGTCCTTCGCTGTCTGTGAAAAGGCTCTGGGGCGTCCCGAGGTGGTGACAGGAGCTGGAGAGATGGGTGTGTTTGTGTCCTTTTATTTAGAATGGGTGCCCGGTCTCATCACCTGTGTCTGATGGTTGAGATTCTCTATTTCTGTCTGTTTCCATAATGATTTGTGTGCTGGGTGATGAACAGCAGTGCCTAGTACTGCAGTGGGTTGGAGAGGCAGACACTGCGTAGAGGGAGCGGGTTAGTCAGTCACTGCCGTCTGCGGTAATCTTTTCCCCTGTGCTTCCTCCCCCTCCAGGTTGCTGTGCTGCTCATGGACACACAGGGAGCCTTTGACAGCCAGTCGACTGTGAAGGACTGTGCCACCATCTTTGCTCTCAGTACCATGATAAGCTCTGTCCAGGTAGGGAGGGGAAGGAGACAGATATGCTGGTGGAGGCGGGTGGTGGGCCGAGCCATGGCTGGACGCCTGGGAGGGGGGAGGGGGGAGGAATGCCGGAGCTCGGGAAGGCCACAGTCCCACGGGTACAAAAATCTTGGGTGATTCACTGCCGCAAAGTTCAACCAGTAACATTTGTGAAATGACTGGTGCTGGGTCTAAGCTGGTCTTGTTTCCCTGAAAATGAACCCCACTTTGGACCAGTACTTGTCCGGTGCTGGGTCTCAGCTGGTCTTGTATACCTGAAAATGGACCCCACTTTGGACTGGTCCGACCTGGTCTTGTCTACCAGTTGGGACCAGTACCAGTCATTTCCCTGTTTTACTGATTTTGCCTTTGAGGATGTGCTGAGGGCCTGAGATTGAAGTGAACTTCGATGACCACACTGGAAACTCCGGTAGGAAGGCGTGACCAGTTTCATTCCCGAACCCCTCAGGCCCTTACCCCTGATCCAGTGCCTGAGATTTAGCGACTGCACGCTCAGCCTCCAGCAACCCAGAACAGGGCTTGCCACTTTCCTTTTGCGAATTTGAGTTTTGGTTTTCATTCCTGCTCTCGGCACCACACCCTTACCTTGCTGCTATTTTTAGCTTTCCCCACCTTTTGTCCCAGTTTGCCTACTCAGAGCCGGCGGCAGCGATCCTGTTGGCCTCAGTACCTGGGGCACGGGGAAACCAGGGGACATGGGATATCAGCCAGGCTTGCTGCACTGGCACACATCCCCAGCACCCACCCCCTGACTGCGGAGCCCGTGTGTGTGTGCCTGTGGACAGTGGTGGATGTTGATGTGGTGCCCCCTGTGGTTAAATAGCTGACAGCCACTCAGATTCAGCCATGATGTCCTGGCAAAGTGGCTGCAGCCCTGGACCCTTATTCGAAGAGAAAGCCCACTGTCAGGAGAGGATGGAGGATGTTGGCCAGAGGATTAATGATGATGATATTGATTAGAATGACGGATTTAGAGAGGCGAGGATGAGGCCATTCAGCCCATTGTGCCTGTGCTAGCCCTTTGAAAGATCTATCCAATGAGTCCCACTCCCCCTCCCCGCTCTCTCTCCCCCACAGTCCTGCAAATTTCTCCTTTTCGAGTATTTATCCAATTCCCCTTTTGAAAGTTCCTATTGAATCTGCTTCCACCGCCCTTTCAGGCAGCGCCTTCCAGATCACAACCACTCGCTGTGTCAAAAAAACATTCTCCTCATCTCCCCCTCTGGCTCTTTTCCCGATTCTCTTCAATCTGTGTCCCTCTGGTTACCGACCCTCCCGCCACTGGAAACAGTTTCTCCTTATTCACTCGATCCAAACCCCTTCCTGATTTTGAACGCCTCGATTCAATCTCCCCCTTAACCTTCTCTGCTCTAAGGAGAACAATCCCAGCTTCTCCCAGTCTCTCCACATGAACTGAGGTCTCTCATCCCTGGAAACGTTCTAGTAAATCTCCTCCGCACCCTCTCCGAGACCTTGACATCCTTCCTAAAGTGTGGGGCCCAGAATTGGACAGGATCCTCCCGCTGGGGTCTAACCCGTGTTTGGAAAGGGTTTCACACCACAGCCTTGTTTCTGTATCTGTGTCTCTATTTGTAAAGCCCAGGATTCTGTCTTCCTGTCCTTCAAATAGTCCTTCGCTGTCTGTGAAAAGGCTCTGGGGCGTCCCGAGGTGGTGACAGGAGCTGGAGAGATGGGTGTGTTTGTGTCCTTTTATTTAGAATGGGTGCCCGGTCTCATCACCTGTGTCTGATGGTTGAGATTCTCTATTTCTGTCTGTTTCCATAATGATTTGTGTGTTGGGTGATGAACAGCAGTGCCTAGTACTGCAGTGGGTTGGAGAGGCAGACACTGCGTAGAGGGAGCGGGTTAGTCAGTCACTGCCGTCTGCGGTAATCTTTTCCCCTGTGCTTCCTCCCCCTCCAGGTTGCTGTGCTGCTCATGGACACACAGGGAGCCTTTGACAGCCAGTCGACTGTGAAGGACTGTGCCACCATCTTTGCTCTCAGTACCATGATAAGCTCTGTCCAGGTAGGGAGGGGAAGGAGACAGATATGCTGGTGGAGGCGGGTGGTGGGCCGAGCCATGGCTGGACGCCTGGGAGGGGGGAGGGGGGAGGAATGCCGGAGCTCGGGAAGGCCACAGTCCCACGGGTACAAAAATCTTGGTTGATTCACTGCCGCAAAGTTCAACCAGTAACATTTGTGAAATGACTGGTGCTGGGTCTAAGCTGGTCTTGTTTCCCTGAAAATGAACCCCACTTTGGACCAGTACTTGTCTGGTGCTGGGTCTCAGCTGGTCTTGTATACCTGAAAATGGACCCCACTTTGGACTGGTCCGACCTGGTCTTGTCTACCAGTTGGGACCAGTACCAGTCATTTCCCTGTTTTACTGATTTTGCCTTTGAGGATGTGCTGAGGGCCTGAGATTGAAGTGAATTTCGATGACCACACTGGAAACTCCGGTAGAAAGGCGTGACCAGTTTCATTCCCGAACCCCTCAGGCCCTTAACCCTGATCCAGTGCCTGAGATTTAGCGACTGCACGCTCAGCCTCCAGCAACCCAGAACAGGGCTTGCCACGTTCCTTTTGCGAATTTGAGTTTTGGTTTTCATTCCTGCTCTCGGCACCACACCCTTACCTTGCTGCTATTTTTAGCTTTCCCCACCTTTTGTCCCAGTTTGCCTACTCAGGGCCGGCGGCAGCGATCCTGTTGGCCTCAGTACCTGGGGCACGGGGAAACCAGGGGACATGGGATATCAGCCAGGCTTGCTGCACTGGCACACATCCCCAGCACCCACCCCCTGACTGCGGAGCCCGTGTGTGTGTGCCTGTGGACAGTGGTGGATGTTGATGTGGTGCCCCCTGTGGTTAAATAGCTGACAGCCACTCAGATTCAGCCATGATGTCCTGGCAAAGTGGCTGCAGCCCTGGACCCTTATTCGAAGAGAAAGCCCACTGTCAGGAGAGGATGGAGGATGTTGGCCAGAGGATTAATGATGATGATATTGATTAGAATGACAGATTTAGAGAGGCGAGGATGAGGCCATTCAGCCCATTGTGCCTGTGCTAGCCCTTTGAAAGATCTATCCAATGAGTCCCACTCCCCCTCCCCACTCTCTCTCCCCCACAGTCCTGAGAATTTCTTGTCTTTCCTGAGTATTTATCCAATTCCCCCTTTTGAAAGTTCCTATTGAATCTGCTTCCACCGCCCTTTCAGGCAGCGCCTTCCAGATCACAACAACTCGCTGTGTAAAATAAACATTTTCCTCATCTCCCCCTCTGGCTCTTTTCCCGATTCTCTTCAATCTGTGTCCCTCTGGTTACCGACCCTCCTGCCACTGGAAACAGTTTCTCCTTATTCACTCGATCCAAACCCCTTCCTGATTTTGAACGCCTCGATTCAATCTCCCCCTTAACCTTCTCTGCTCTAAGGAGAACAATCCCAGCTCCTCCCAGTCTCTCCACATGAACTGAGGTCCCCTCATCCCTGGAAACGTTCTAGTAAATCTCCTCCGCACCCTCTCCGAGACCTTGACATCCTTCCTAAAGTGTGGGGCCCAGAATTGGACAGGATCCTCCCGCTGGGGTCTAACCCGTGTTTGGAAAGGGTTTCACACCACAGCCTTGTTTCTGTATCTGTCTCTATTTGTAAAGCCCAGGATTCTGTCTTCCTGTTTAACAGCCTTTCTCTACTTGTCCCACCACCTTCAATGATTTGTACATACAGCCCCTCCCTTCCTCCCTCCCCCTGGGCCTCTCTGTCTCTCCATCCCAACCCCCGTCCCCTTTAACATTGTCCCGTTGAGTTTAATTTGCATCTGCTCCTTCTCCCTCTGAAAATGAATCACCTCACACTTCTCGGTGTTAAACTGTATCTGCCATGTGTCTGCCCACTTCACCGGCCTGTCTGTGTCCTTCTGAAGTCTCTCACCGTCCTCATTGTTTACAACGCTTCCCAGTTTGGTCCCAGCTGCAAACTGTGAAGTTCTTGTCCTGTAAACCCAGGAGCCGCTCATTCATATATCATCAGGAAGAGCGGGTGCTCCTAATACAGAGCCCTGAACCCCACTGTAAACTCCAGCCAGCTCTGAGAAAACACTGCTCACCTCTGCCCCCTTCTCCTTGTCCTTTAGTTAATTTGCTGACCGTGCGGCCATTGTCCATTTCATCCCAGGAGCTTTCATTCTGCCATCAGCTCTTTCTGCTTGGTTTCAGGTTTACAACTTAACCAACAACATTCAGGAGGACGACTTACAGCACCTTCAGGTGGGTCCGTGTGGCTGCTCGACCCGTGTGTTAGACCTTCTGCCCTCGCTCCGAATGCCCAGCGCTGAACGGGCTGGTTGGAGGTGGATGGGATCCACCCACGATGCCTCCCAACCCCGCCACCACCCCCCCAAACACAAACACACACACACACACACCAGCTTGGAAAAAGACAAGAACGGCAGCTGCCCTGTCGAGCACCAGCTTCGCAGCCAAGACGCACTTCTCGCAAATACAAAAGCAAAACCCAGCGGGAGCTGAGAAGGAGGGGAAACGGAGACCAGTGCAGACACTCAACAGGCCAGGCAGCACCTTCCCAGAGACAGAGAGAGAGTTAAACGTTTCAGATCGATGACCTTTTCATCAGATCGAGGAGAGATTTAACAGTTTTTAAGTGAGTCCAGGAAAAGTGGGGGAGGAAAAGAATGGAAGGGGAGGCTGTGTTCGGACGGAGGGCAGGAGTGAGTAGACGACAGAAAGGGTGATGGTGCAAATAATGAAAAGATAGTATGTACATTTACACAGTGCCTTTCACAGCTTCAGGATGTCACAAAGGGCTTTACAGCCAATCCGCGCACAGTGAAATCCCACCCACGGCCTTAGAATGGGCCACAGGACACAAGGGAGATCACCCCCTGCTCCTCATCCAATAGTGGCTGTGGGAATTTTTGCAACCACATCAGAGGGCAGACCAGGCCACAGGTTAATATCTCAAAAGACAACACCACTGACAATGTGGCACTCCCTCAGTACTGACCCTCCGACAGTGCGGCGCTCCCTCAGTACTGACCCTCCGACAGTGCGGCGCTCCCTCAGTGCTGACCCTCCGACAGTGCGGCGCTCCCTCAGCACTGACCCTCCGACAGTGCGGCGCTCCCTCGGTACTGACCCTCCGACAGTGCGGCGCTCCGTCAGTACTGACCCTCCGACAGTGCGGCGCTCCCTCAGTACTGACCCTCCGACAGTGCGGCGCTCCCTCAGTACTGACCCTCCGACAGTGCGGCGCTCCCTCAGTACTCCAATGCGATTGTCAGTGCAGATTATTCACTGCGGTCTCTGGAATGGGATTTGAACCTGAATCCTCCTGACCATCAGGCGAGAGTGCTCCATCCTGTGCAAAAGGGGTTGATAATGAGACGGTAAGGCTGTGAGTTGCCTCGGTATCACATTGAACAGAGGTGGACATCAATCCCGCTCCGATTCTCTCTCAGCCGGGCAGATGCTGGTCCTGGGGAACCCGTAACCACCTTGTTCTCTTCTGTTGTAGCTCTTCACAGAGTATGGGCGTCTAGCCATGGATGAGACATCACTCAAACCTTTCCAGGTAAGAGGATCACAGGCCCAGGGACAGCACAGAGCGAGAGCTACCCTTCAGCTCCCTCGGTCGCTCCTGGCTCTCCCTCCTCGAGTTTCTCTGGCACCTGATTTTGCGTCCTCCCCCCTCCCCCACTTCACGTTAGATTTTCCACACTGGGTCCGTTGTGTCAAATTCGGGGTCGGCTGAGCAGAGACGTGTTACCTGGGCCCTGACCCTCACCACCCTGCAGGTGTAGTCCAGGGGAGAGAGAGCTCCTTCTGCTGGCTGCAGACGTGACTGGCCTGGGTGTGAATTAACTCCCGTGTCCTGTGCATCTCACAGAGAGAGCTGCCCTCCCCTCCCTGCTGATCAGCCAGGGGGATTGCAATAACAACTTGCATTTATAGAGCGACTTTCTTGGCGGGACAGGATGACTTCGCTGTTCTGATGCAGCTGCCAATTGGCGCACAGCAAGCTCCCACAAACAGCACTGTGACAATGACCCAGGTCATTGGGTTTTTAGTGATGTTGGTTGAGGGATATGGATTGGCCCCAGGAGAATTCCCCGTTACTCTGTGAGAAGCCCTATCATTGACAGCTCCAAACCCCAGTCAGCTCCTTTGCTTCTTCTTCTGGTTTCCAGCAAATTCACACCTCTTGGGTGTATTACTGCCATCAACTGTATTGGAGGAGGAAGTGCAATGCCAATTAAAGAGAGCTAAATTCGATGCGCTAATGCTGTGAAACATAAAAAAAGACAACATGATTTTATAAATATCCCAATACCCAAATCTAACTGCAAAAAAACTAGCCAGCGTATCACGCTGTAGACCCTTCTGTTGCACAAGTTCCCTTTTCAGCTGCAGACTTAGTACAGTGTCATAAAACATGCTCCAACGATTGCAGGACATCTTCCCCACACTCCTGACACAATCCATCAACGTGTCCCCCCTGTTAAATACAGAGATTTATTTGACCCACAGTGCCCAATCCCAATCCTGCTCATAATCTCATCCTCCCTTCTACACTTCCCAGTGAATTTACTCAGTAACTTCACATTGTTTTGAATCTGATAGAAATGCCTTCCTTTATCATCCAGATCCCGCTTTTGTTGCCATAATATGCATATAGTTAACCCTTAACAATAGATTTAATTTTCACCTTCCCCAGTGAAATTACAATATCTGGGAAATCAGCCCTTTCAACATTGGCCTCCCAGGTCATTGTGATCGTTTTCAATCCATCACCTGACTCGGCTACTTCCACCATTCCCTGCTCTCCCTCTGAGCTACCTCCACCAATCCCTGCTCTCGCTCTGTCCTACCTCCACCAATCCCTGCTCTCGTTCTGTCCTACCTCCACCAATCCCTGCTCTCGCTCTGTCCTACCTCCACCAATCCCTGCTCTCGTTCTGTCCTACCTCCACCAATCCCTGCTCTCGCTCTGAGCTACCTCCACCAATCCCTGCTCTCACTCTGACCTACCTCCACCAATCCCTGCTCTCGCTCTGAGCTACCTCCACCAATCCCTGCTCTCGCTCTGAGCTACCTCCACCAATCCCTGCTCTCACTCTGACCTACCTCCACCAATCCCTGCTCTCGTTCTGTCCTACCTCCACCAATCCCTGCTCTTGTTCTGACCTACCTCCACCAATCCCTGCTCTCGTTCTGACCTACCTCCACCAATACCTGCTCTCACTCTGAGCTACCTCCACCAATCCCTGCTCTCACTGAGCTACTTCCACCAATCCCTGCTCTCGTTCTGACCTACCTCCACCAATCCCTGCTCTCGTTCTGACCTACCTCCACCAATCCCTGGTCTCCCTCTGAGCTACCTCCACCAATCCCTGCTCTCGTTCTGAGCTACCTCCACCAATCCCTGCTCTCACTCTGAGCTACCTCCACCAATCCCTGCTCTCACCCTAAGCTACCTCCACCAATCCCTGGTCTCCCTCTGAGCTACCTCCACCAATCCCTGCTCTCACTCTGAGCTACCTCCACCAATCCTGCTCTCTCCCTCCGGCCCCTCGTGTCTGTCCTGGCTCCCTTTGGGAGACACTCATTTAGTCCCACTCCCTGCCTGATTCCCCCCATAGCACTGCAGCTTTTTTCACTTCAGATAATGATACAATTCCCTTTCAAAGGCCTCAATTGACTCTGCCTCGGCTACACTTTCTCTCAGAGGGTTGTGCGACTTTGGAACTCTCTGCCTCAGAAGGCGGTGGAGGTGTGGTCATTGAATATTTTTAAGGCAGGGGTAGATAGATTCTTGTTACACAAGGGGAGTGAAAGGTTATTGGGGGGTGGATGGGAATGTGGTAGTCGAAACACAAACAGATGGACCACGATCTGAATAAATGGCAGACCAGCTCCAGGTCCACATTACCCCAGGGATATGAAGGCCTACCGTCGACAGGTGAGTATCGATGGGCTGAGCGGCCCCCTGCTTTCCCTCTCTGATGGTTAGGCAGCCTTTGTAAAGGAAAATTCCCGTCTCTCCAGCTCCTGTCACCCCCTCGGGACGTCCCAAAGTGTTTCACAGACAGTGAAGGACTTTTTTTTTGAAGTGTGGTCCCTGTTTTAATGTAGGAAATGCAGCAGCCAATTTACGCACAGCAAGATCCCACAAATAATCTGTTTTTAGTGATGTTGGCTGAGGGATAAATATCGGCCCCAGGACACCGGGGAGAACTCCCCCCTGCTCTTCTTCCAATAGTGGCCGTGGGATCTTTTACCCCCACCCGAGAGGGCAGACGGGGCCTCGGTTTAATGTCTCATCCTGAAAGACGGCACCTCCGACAGTGTGGCACTCCCTCAGTACTGATCCTCCGACAGTGCGGCACTCCCTCAGCACTGACCCTCCAACAGTGAGGCGCTCCCTCAGCACTGACCCTCCGACAGTGCAGAACTCCCTCAGTACTGACCTTCCGACAGTGCAGCACTTCCTCAGTACTGACCCTCCGACAGTGTGGCGCCCCCTCAGCACTGACCCTCCGACAGTGCGGCGCTCCCTCAGCACTGACCCTCCGTCAGTGCGGCGCGCCCTCAGTACTGACCCTCCGATAGTGTGGCGTCCCTCAGCACTGACCCTCCGACAGTGCGGCGCCCCCTCAGTACTGACACTCCGACAGTGTGGCGCCCCCTCAGCACTGACCCTCCGACAGTGCGGCGCCCCCTCAGCACTGACCCTCCGACAGTGCGGCACACCCTCAGCACCGACCCTCTGACAGTGCGGTGCTCCCTCAGCACTGACCCTCTGATAGTGTGGCGTCCCTCAGCACCGACCCTCCGACAGTGCGGTGCTCCCTCAGCACTGACCCTCCAATAGTGTGGTGTCCCTCAGCACTGACCCTCCGACAGTGCGGCACACCCTCAGCACCGACCCTCCGACAGTGCGGCACACCCTCAGCACCGACCCTCCGACAGTGCGGTGCTCCCTCAGTACTGACCCTCCGACAGTGCGGCACACCCTCAGCACCGACCCTCCGCTAGTGCGGCGCTCCCTCAGCACTGACCCTCCGACAGGGCGGCGCTCCCTCAGCACTGACCCTCCGACAGTGCGGTGCTCCCTCAGCTCTGAACCTCTGACAGACACTCCCTCAGTACTGGAGTGTCAACCTAGATTCTGTGCTGAAGTCTTGAGCACATCTGTAAACCACGACCTTTTGACCCAGTGGTCAGAGAGAGGGAGAGAGAGAGCGACACAAAGAGAGAGAGAGAGAGAGAGAGACACACAGAGAGAGAGAGAGAGCAAGAGAGAGAGAGGGAGACAGAGAGAGAGAGAGAGAGGGAGTGCTACCCATTGCTGGCACCAAAAGCAATTTTAACCAGCTGCTGACGTTGTCCTGTAGACTCTGCTGTTCTTAGTCCGAGATTGGAGCTTTCCATACGAGTTTCCTTATGGATTGGAAGGAGGCAGCAACTTCCTGGAGAGACGGCTACAGGTAATGAGATCTGTTCATTCCACACATCCCCTCTTCCAGCCGAATTATCCGGTGCAGATACTTACCAAGGCAGCATGCCCACGGGGAATGATTAAAGGACCGGGTCAATCGAGCAAAACTATGTCATCTGCTGGGGTGCGGAGTCCAGAACAAGGGGGCAGAACCTTAAAACGAGAGCCAGACCGTTCAGGGGTGATGTCAGGAAACGCCTTTCCACACAAAAGGGGAGAGGAAATCTGGAACACAGCCCCCCCTCCTCCCCCACCCCACACAAAAAGCTGTTGAGGTGGGGGGGTGGAATTGGAAATGTCAAAACTGAGATTGATAGATTTTTGTTGGGTGAGGGGATTAAGAGTTACAGAACCAAGTCGGGTTGTTGGAGTTAATATACAGATCAACAAAGATCTGTCCCATCAAACACTCCCAGGACAGGTACAGCACGAGGTTAGATACAGAGTAAAGCTCCCTCTACACTGTCCCCATCAAACACTCCCAGGACTGGTACAGCACGGGGTTAGATACAGAGTAAAGCTCCCTCTACACCGTCCCCATCAAACACTCCCAGGGCAGGTACAGCATGGGGTTAGATACAGAGTAAAGCTCCCTCTACACTGTCCCCATCAAACACTCCCAGGACAGGTACAGCACGGGGTTAGATACAGAGTAAAGCTCCCTCTACACTGTCCCCATCAAACACTCCCAGGACAGGTACAGCACGGGGTTAGATACAGAGTAAAGCTCCCTCTACACTGTCCCCATCAAACACTCCCAGGACAGGTACAGCACGGGGTTAGATACAGAGTAAAGCTCCCTCTACACTGTCCCCATCAAACACTCCCAGGACAGGTACAGCACGGGGTTAGATACAGAGTAAAGCTCCCTCTACACTGTCCCCATCAAACACTCCCAGGACAGGTACAGCACGGGGTTAGATACAGAGTAAAGCCCCCTCTACACTGTCCCCATCAAACACTCCCAGGACAGGTACAGCACGGGGTTAGATACAGAGTAAAGCTCCCTCTACACTGTCCCCATCAAACACTCCCAGGACAGGTACAGCACGGGGTTAGTTACAGAGTAAAGCTCCCTCTACACCGTCCCCATCAAACACTCCCAGGACAGGTACAGCACGGGGTTAGTTACAGAGTAAAGCTCCCTCTACACTGTTTCCCAAGTTAGTCTATGGTTGTGGGGAGGGTTTGGGTGAGTGGTAATGAATAGCAGGGCTGGGGATTGGTGTCGGGAGGTAGATTGGGGTTTTAGTGGGGAGCTTGGCCTGTGTCAGACTCTCTGAATTCCTTTACTGTCCCCAGGTCAAAGCTCACCAACATGAGGAGCTGCAGCTGGTGAGGAGACACATCCACTCCTGCTTTAACAATATCTACTGCTTCCTCATGCCCCACCCGGGTCTTCGCGTGGCCACCAACCCCACCTTCGACGGCAAGCTGAAAGGTACGTGCCCAATCCTTGATATTCATACCGATCTGGGGACGGTGCAGGAATAAAGAGCCTCCATCTAAACAGCGCCACAGGACTTGGCCGAGCTCTTCACAGCCCCCTGAAGTCTCCTTCTGTTGTGCTGTTACTGATGTAATGTGGGAAACACAGCACCTCCATCGCGCACAGTCAGGTCCATACAAAGAGCAACAACTGGATAACCTAAACTCACCTGCTATTCATCCAGTAATGGCCATGGATCGTTGGATGATAGGGCCGGACCTTGGTTTAATGTCTCATCCAAAAGACAATACCTCTGGCAGTGCAGCACACCCTCAGTACTGACCCTCCAACAGTGCCGCACTCCCTCAGTACTGACCCTCCGACAGTGCGGTGCCCCCTCAGTACTGACCCTCCGACAGTGCACTACACCCTCAGTACTGACCCTCCGACAGTGCAGCACACCCTCAGTACTGACCCTCCGACAGTGCAGCACACCCTCAGTACTGACCCTCCGACAGTGCAGCACACCCTCAGTACTGACCCTCCGACAGTGCAGCACACCCACAGTACTGACCCTCCGACAGTGCAGCACACCCTCAGTACTGACCCTCCGACAGTGCAGCACACCCTCAGTACTGACCCTCCGACAGTGCAGCACACCCTCAGTACTGATCCTCCGACAGTGCCACGCTCCCTCAGTAATGACTCTCTGACAGTGCAGCACATCCTAAGTACTGACCCTCTGATGGTGCAGCATTCCCTCAGTACTGACCCTCCGACAGTGCGGCGCTCCCTCAGGACTGATCCTCCGACAGTGCGGCGCTCCCTCAGGACTGACCCTCCGACAGTGCGGCGCTCCCTCAGCACTGACCCTCCGACAGTGCAGCGCTCCCTCAGCACTTAATCTCCGACAGTGCGGCGCTCCCTTGGTACTGACCCTCCAACAGTGCGGCGCTCCCTCGGTACTGCCCCTCCAACAGTGTGGCGCTCCCTCAGCACTGACCCTCCAACAGTGCGGCGCTCCCTCAGTACATGACCCTCTGACAGTGCGGCGCTCCCTCAGCACTGACCCGCCGACAGGGCGGCGCTCCCTCAGCACTGACCCTCTGACAGTGCGGCGCTCCCTCAGCACTGACCCTGCGACAGTGTGGCGCTCCCTCAGCACTGACCCTCCGACAGTGCGGCGCTCCCTCAGCACTGACCCTCCGACAGTGCGGCGCTCCCTCAGCACTGACCCTCCGACAGTGCGGCGCTCCCTCAGCACTGACCCTCCGACAATGCGGCGCTCCCTCACTACTGACCCTCCGACAGTGCGGCGCTCCCTCAGTACTGACCCTCCGACAGTGCGGCGCTCCCTCAGCACTGACCCTCCGACAGTGCGGCACTCCCTCAGCACTGACCCTCTCTCAGTAGTTAGCTTGGAAGTTGGCATGTTTTAAGGGCAATGATGATATAAATCCCTCCCCACCCTCTGCGTCTCTCTCTGTCTCTCTCTGTGCTGACCCTGATGTCCTATATGCACCCGAGGCATCGCCAATATTGCAGGAGGCTCCAGGAATCGACCAGTTTACCGCTTGCCTCCCCTTTGGCCATGTATCTCGCGCTTACCTGCTCCAGGTCTTGTCCCCCTCGCTGTGCCCTCCCCCCCCCTTCGCTCGCTGTAACCCCCCCCTCGCCCGCCGTACTGAAGTCTGAACTCCTCCCTCTCTTGGTAGATATTGATGAAGATTTCAAGACCCACCTGGAGAGTCTGGTCCGCCTGCTGTTGAGTCCTGAGAACCTGGTGGAGAAAGAGATTGGAGGATCGAAGATCAGCTGCAGGAACCTGCTGGAATACTTCAAGGTGGGGCCTCCACATGGACACGTTTGGAAACCTGTCTCCCTGGTCCACTTGCATTGGAGGCAGCACAGTGAAGGTTCAATAGATTAACCCCTGGCTTGGGAGGGTTGTCCTATGATGAGAGGCTGAATAAATTGAGACTGAGTAAACCACCACCTAGAAGTTCCCCTCCAAGTCACTCACCGTCCTGACTTGGAAATATATCGGCCGTCCCTTCACTGTCGCTGGGTCAAAATCCTGTAACTCCCTCCCTAACAGCACAGTGGGTGTACTTACACCACATGGACTGCAGCAGCTCAAGAAGGCAACTCACCACCACCTTCTCAAGGGGCAATTAGGGATGGGCAATAAATGCTGGGCCCAGCCAGCGACGCCCACATCCCGTGAAATAGTAAATTTAAAAAAAATTGCGGTCTCTAATCTCTAGTTTAGAAGAATGAGAGAGGATCTCACTGAAACCTACAGGATTCTGAAGGGGTTGTGACAGGGCGGTCGCTGGGAGATTGTTCCCGCTGGTCGGAGAATCTAAAACACGGGGGCCCAGTCTCAGGATAAGGGGCCGATCATTTCGGACTGAGATGTGGAGAAATTTCTTCACTCAGAGGGTTGTGAATCTTTGGAATTCTCTATCCCAGAGGATTGTGGATGCTCCTTCGCTGAATGTATTTCAGGCTGGGATGGGAGAGCGGGTGGGAAAGTGGAGTCGAAGACCAAGATCAGACATGATCAGAGGTATTGGCAGAGGTATAGAATATAAAAGTAAGGATATAATGTTGGAATTGTATAAAACACTGATGAGGCCGCAACTGGAGTATTGTGTGCAGTTCTGGTCACCACATTACAGGAAGGATGGAATAGCTCTGGAGAGAGTGCAGAGGAGGTTTACAAGAATGTTGCCAGGGTTAGAAAAGTGTAGCTACGAGGAGAGATTGGATAGGTTGGGGTTATTTTCCTTAGAACAAAGAAGGCTGAGAGGTGACTTGATTGAGGTGTACAAAACTATGAGGGGAATAGATAGAGTGGACAGGATAAAATTGTTTCCCTTGGTGGAGAATTCTAGAACCAGGGGACATAGATTCAACACAAGTGGCAGAAGGTGTAGGGGGGACATGAGGAAGAACTTTTTTACACAGAGGGTAGTGGGTGTCTGGAATTCACTGCCCACGTTGGTGGTAGAGGCAGAAACTCTAAACTCTTTTTAAAAAGTACCTGGATCTGCACCTAAAGTGCTGTAAGCTGCAGGACTATAGGCCGGGTGCAGGAAGGTGGGATTAGAAAGGGCACCTGAGTGTCCTCGGGCTGGCATGGACAAGATGGGCCGAATGGCCTCCTTGTTGTAACTTCTCTACGGTTCTCTGATAGTATTGAATGGCGGAGCAGGCTTGGCGGATTATAGGGCCATCTACCCTGCTCCTATCTCTTGTGTTCATGCGTAGGCCCCTGGCGATGGGAATGTCTGAGACAATGGCGCCATGGCGAGACTGTGCTGGCATTGTGCAGGCTGCCCTGTTAGCCCTCACCGAGGAAATGGGTGCATTAACCCCAAACGAGAAAGCGTTTCTAACGGTCCATCGAAGGCAGGGATACTCGGTGAACCTTCACCAGTCGGATGCGTTGACCCCATGCTTTTGTTGCCACTTGTGGGGCTGGGGTGGGTGTAGATGGCACAACACACAGCCCGTGCCGAGGGGGAGCTTTATCGACCAGGCTCTCAGTGTGACTCCACCCCGGTTTTAAACAGGGACAGTCCATCTTTGGCAGAATCCAAGAATCCAGAAGCAGATGGTGATAAAAGACAACTTGTGTTTTAGGCGCCTTTAACACTGGAGGAGGTTGTAGAGATAGGGAGGAGTGTAGGGACTGGAGGAGGTTGCAGGGATAGGGAGGGGTGTAGGGGCTGGAGGAGGTTACAGAGATAGGGAGGGTTGTAGGGGCGGGAGGAAGTTACAGAGATAGGGAGGGTTGTAGGGACTGGAGGAGGTTACAGAGATAGGGAGTGTTGTAGGGGTCAGAGGAGGTTACAGAGATAGGGAGGGTTGTAGGGGCTGGAGGAGGTTACAGAGATAGGGAGGGTTGTAGGGGCTGGAGGAGGTTACAGAGATAGGGAGGGTTGTAGGGGCTGGAGGAGGTTACAGAGATAGGGAGGGGCGTAGGGGTTGGAGGAGGTTACAGAAATGGGGAGGGTTGTAGGGGCGGGAGGAGGTTACAGAGATAGGGAGGGTTGTAAGGGTCAGAGGAGGTTACAGAGATAGGGAGGGTTGTAGGGACTGGGGGAGGTTACAGAGATAGGGAGGGTTGTAGGGGCTGGAGGACGTTACAGAGATAGGGAGGGTTGTAGGGGCTGGAGGAGGTTACAGAGATAGGGATGGTTGTAGGGGCTGGAGGAGGTTACAGAGATAGGGAGGGTTGTAGGGACTGGAGGAGGTTACAGAGATAGGGAGGGTTGTAGGGGCTGGAGGAGGTTACAGAGATAGGGAGGGGTGTAGGGGCTGGAGGAGGTTACAGAGATAGGGAGGATTGTAGGGGCTGGAGGGGGTTACAGAGATAGGGAGGGTTGTAGGGGCTGGAGGAGGTTACAGAGATAGGGAGGGTTGTAGGGGCTGGAGGAGGTTACAGAGATAGGGAGGGAGTGAGGAGGGATTTGAACACGAGGATGTGAATTTTGAAACCGAGGTGTTTCTGGACCGGGAGCCAGTGTGGGTCAGTGTGAGCACAGGGGGTGATGGGTGAAGGGGACTTGGTGCGAGTTCGGACACTGGGGCAGCAGAGTTTTGGATGAGCTGAAGTATACGGAGGGTGGAATGTGGGAGAGTCACCGGGAGAGCTCTGGGATAGTCGAGTGAGGAGGTAGCGAAGGCGTGGGTGAAGGTTTCAGCAGCCGATAAGCCGAGACAGTGTGGTGTCGGGCGATGCCACAGCTTCATTCTGTACCTACTGTAATGCCTGATGCCCCCAGCACACTCCCTGCTTATTCTCTTCTCTTGCTTTGCTTTGCCATTTCAGGCTTATGTTAAGATCTTCCAAGGCGAGGACCTTCCACATCCCAGATCCATTCTCGAGGTAAGAGCGCTTTCATTGCTGATTTACAACATCACTTCCATGCAGCAGGATCCCTGGGGAAGCAGCTAATATTGGTACATTGAAATCCAAATTAGGTTTCGTACAGAAAATGTTCGACATTACACGCGGTGAGGGTAGCTCACTTGGGAGGGAGCTCTCCACTCCTGGGGGTGTTCTTCACCTTACATCCAGGTCCGCTCTAGACTCACTGATAGAGATCCTCTCCGGTACCTGCTGCATTCTCCCTGGCTGCACTGAGAATGTCTGTATCGGCAGGCTGTTCGACTGTGTGAGGAATCACCATCAAACTCAATTCCACCCCCCTCCCCCCCCCCCCCCCCGCAGTTGTCCAGCGTTCCGGACACAAGCCGCTCTCCCCAAGCTTTCCTTGGATGTTAACTAGAATTCAGGTTGATTCTCCTCTTCCCCTTCTCTAATCCGGAGGTGATTGAAATCTGTTATTGGGCTCCGAACGTGCTCCTAGCTGGGGTCGGCTAACTATCAGGGATTACCACCCAGGAGAGTTGTGGTCTGTGTGGCTCAGTGGGAGGCCATTCCTCCCTTCCCCTCCAGCTGCTTGCTCCATCTGCCCTACCGCTCCCCTCCCTCCTTCTCCAACCCTCTCCACTCCCTCTTCCCCCCTCCTCCCCTCCCTCTGCCCCCTCCTCCCCTCCCTCTGCCCCCCTCCTCCCCTCCCTCTTCCCCCTCCCTCCTTTTCCCTCCCCTCCCGCCTTCTCCAACCCTCTCCACTCCCTCTTCCCCCCTCCTCCCCTCCCTCCTTTCCCCTCCCCTCTCTTTCCCTCCTTCCATCTCCAGCCCTTTAGCGCCTCCCCCCTTCCTCCTCCAGATCCAACCCTCTACCCCTCCCCCCTCCCTCTTCCCCCCCTCCTCCCCTCCCTCTTCCCCCCTCCTCCACTCCCCCTTCCCCCCCCTCCCCTCCCTCTTCCCCTCCTCCCTCCTCCTTTCCCCTCCCCTCTCTTTCCCTCCTTCCATCTCCAACCCTTTAGCGCCTCCCCCCTTCCACCTCCAGATCCAACCCTCTACCCCTCCCTCCTTCTCTCACTTTCCCCCCCCCCCCTCGCTTTCCCCTCTCCCTCACTGTCTCTCCGCCTCCCTCCCCAGGAACACTAACTCGCTGCTACTCCCTGAGCTGAGACCAGTAACTCCGGACAATCCAGGTATCCTGAGCTGTGACCTCCCTGCCCCCAGTCCTCCGTGCCAGCAGGGGCAGTGCCTTGACCCGATGGGAGCCCGGGGACTCCGTGGGGAGCTGGGCCAGCTCCACAGTGCCAGGGGCTGAGGTGTGGAAGTCGGAGGGGAATTTGTCAGATTGATCAGTATGTTGAGCCTTTTTCCTAAAGTGACAATCACTCTTTGTCTTTTAACAGGCGACAGCTGAAGCCAACAACCGGGCAGCCATGGCTTTGGCCATGGATTATTATCGTAATGCCATGGAGGGGGTAGGAGAGCAAATAAACCACTTCAGGCTACTCACTGCTTGTTGACATGTAGAATCAGATACTTACAGCACAGATGGAGGCCATTCAACCCATTAAAGCTGCGCTGGTTTTGTTCATACGGCCACCCCATACCATTCCCTCACCCACATCCTTTTCCTGAAAGGCGCTACATAAATGCAAGTCTTTCTTTAACTTAGAGCACAGAAACAGGCCATTCGTTCCATCCGCCAGTGTTTCTGCCCCACTCGAGCCTCCTCCCACCGCCCCCCCCTCTCCATCTCCCCCCATCACCATCTCCTTCTATTCCTTTCTCCCTCATGTGTTTATCCAGCTTCCCCCTTAAATGTATCGATACTATTCACCTCGACCACTCCCTGTGGGAGCGAGTCCCACATTCTCCCCGCTCCCTGTGGGAGCGAGTCCCACATTCTCCCCACTCCCTGTGGGAGCGAGTCCCACATTCTCCCCACTCCCTGTGGGAGCGAGTCCCACATTCTCCCCACTCCCTGTGGGAGCGAGTCCCACATTCTCCCCACTCCCTGTGGGAGCGAGTCCCACATTCTCCCCACTCCCTGTGGGAGCGAGTCCCACATTCTCCCCACTCCCTGTGGGAGCGAGTCCCACATTCTCCCCACTCCCTGTGGGAGCGAGTCCCACATTCTCCCCACTCCCCGTGGGAGCGAGTCCCACATTCTCCCCACTCTCTGGGTGAAGGAGTTTCTCCTGAATTCCCGATCGGATTTATTAGTGACTGTCTTATATCGATGGCCCCTAGTTCTGGTCTCCCAACCTCCCACAAGGAGAAACATCTTCTCTATGTCGACCCTATCGAAACCCCCTCCATCATTTTAAAGAGCTCGATCAGGTCCAAGGCAGGTCCAATAACATGGAATTAAGATACAAATCAGCCATGATCTAACTCAATGGCAGGACAGGCTTGAGTGGCTGAAAAACCTCTGTTCCTGTGTGACGGGCCCGAGGAGGGGCTGAATGGCCTCCTCCTGTTCATGTGTGACAGCCTCGAGAGGGGCTGAACGGCCTCTTCCTTTTTCCTGTGCGGCAGGCTATAGAGCGGCTGAACGGCCTCCTCCTGTTCCTGTGTGACAGGCTGGAGAGGGGCTGAATGGCCTCCTGTCCCTGTGTGACTGGCGCGAGACGGGCTGAATGGCCTCCTCCTGTTCCTGTGTGACAGGCTCGAGAGGGGCTGAATGGCCTCCTCCTTTTCCTGTGTGGCAGGCTTTAGAGGGGCTGAACGGCCTCCTCCTGTTCCTGTGTGACTGGCTCGAGAGGGGCTGAATGGCCTCCTCCTTTTCCTGTGCGGCAGGCTGTAGAGGGGTTGAACGGCCTCCTCCTGTTCCTGTGTGACAGGCTCGACAGGGGCTGAATGGCCTCCTTTTCCTGTGCGGCAGGCTGTAGAGGGGCTGAACGGCCTCCTCCTGTTCCTGTGTGACAGGCTCGAGAGGGGCTGAATGGCCTCCTTTTCCTGTGCGGCAGGCTATAGAGGGGTTGAACGGCCTTCCCCTGTACTCTGAAATGAGGTTCTGTCCCTCTGCCTTTCAGCTGTGTGGAGGGGACAAAGCCTACCTCCAACCCAGCAAGCTCCGCGAGAGGCACCAGATCTACCGAGAGGCGGCTATCGAGAAATTCCGGGCCATTAAGAAGATGGGGGGCACAGCAGTGAGCACGGGCTACGAGGACCAGCTGGAGGCGGACATCGAGGGTATGCTGGAGAGCTACCTCAAGTTCAACCGCAGCAAGAATTTCTTCAGCATCTTCCGCACACCAGCGACCATGCTGCTGCTGATAATCAGCATGCACATCCTGTCGGGCATCCTGTCGCTGCTGGGTCTGGGCTTCCTGTCTTTCATCTTCAGCTTCGTCATCGGCATCTGCTCACTGACCTTGTTGACCTGGTGCTACATCAAGTACACCGGGTCCAGCCCAGTGCTGGGGGAGATCATCGATGTGATCAGCGACACCATACTGAGCGGGGTGAGTGAGTGAGCGAGCGAGTGCTACGTACTGAGCTGATCGCTTCCCACTGCCGCGCTGGGGGACACGGGGATCTGCTTGCTGGCTATCCTCAACGGGAAGTGACTAATATCGGGGTGCGGAGTCGGGGGCTGGGCACACAGGCAGAACCCAGACCCTATTTCATGATGTCCCACCTTCACGTTTGTAACAGGTAGGAGGGGCTGTGAGGAAGACCTTTTGTACACAGCGAGCGGTGTGATGACCGAGAACTCGCTGCCCAGGAGGTGGGGTGGGAGCGGAGACGGTGAATGATTTCAAAAGGAAATCGGATGGACGCTCGAGGGAGATAAACTTGCAGGGCCACGGGATAGAGCGGGGGAATGGGACTGACTGGACTGGTCCACAGAGAGCCAGCTTGGACTTGATGGGCCAAATGCGTTGTGATGACTCCATTACTATGACTCTTAACTTCCTATGTAAACATGTCACGCTGTAATTACACCCTCCCACCAGTGGGGGCACTGCAGTGCCTTCTCAGGGGTGGGTGTTGGGGGAGGAGGTGGTGGGGGGGGGGGTGAAATTGGAGGTTCCGTTCTGAACTTGGGGATATGACTTTGCAATGGGAAGAGCTGGGAATTTGTACACACAGCGGTGAGATTACTAATGTAGTTTTTAGCTGTGGGGTGGTCAGACTCGCCTCAAGCCCCCGTTGAGAGACGTTTTAGTGGGAGCTTGCTGTGCACAAATTGGCTGCCGCGGCACCTGTGTTACAACAGAGAGCCCCCACTTCAAAAATAAGCGGCGTGTTGACAGTGCTGAGGGGTGGGGGGGGTGGATAGGCATTGTAGAAATGGGAGCCTATCCTTGAGACCTGCTGTTCAGACACCGTTTTTCTGACTATTGATTTGCCCCGGATTGCAGATAACAGCCTTGCTAGTGAATCGGTACCTGAACCCACAGCATGCTGCCATCGTGGCTGGATTGGCGCAAGCCAGCAAAAGGAACTAGCCAACTCCGGATTTGTCCGCACGCTTCGGGGATACCCGCACAGCGACTTTGGACTAGACTCGCTCGCCGCTGTACCCGGCAGTGTTGAGAAAGCTGGAACACACACACCAGAACCCCCCACTCAACACCCTCCGTTTAAACCCAGGAGACTTTCGCGCTCAACGACGGGGGCCAGGAGCAGGGCCGGTGAGGCTGGGAGGCTGCTGGGAGAACCAAGGCCTGTATGTCCACCTGAGGAGCGGCCATTGTCCGAACTCTCACTCCGAGCAGCTCTTGGGAGGCTGTGAGGAGGATTCGTGGCGCTGCCCGATTTCCCTTTCTTGTGGCACTCTCTGCCTCTCCTCTGGTCTTCCCCCCCCAACCCTCACACGCCTCCCACCCAACTCTTTCCCTTTCCTCTCTCTCTGTCGGGTCAGGTGTCAGTCAGGCCTTTGTGAGTGGCATTCTTGGGTCAGACAGTTCTGGATTCAACCTTTCCCCTTCCCCAGAGACTTGTGGCCCACAACCCACACCGACACTCCCCAGTGACAGCACTGAGAGATTGCTGCGCTGTCTCAGGGTCAGTACTGAGGGAGTGCCACACTGTCGGGGGGTCAGTGCTGAGGGAGCGCCGCACTGTTTCAGGGTCAGTACTGAGGGAGCGCCGCACTGTCGGAGGGTCAGTACTGAGGGAGCGCCGCACTGTCGGAGGGTCAGTACTGAGGGAGCGCCGCACTGTCGGAGGGTCAGTACTGAGGGAGCGCCGTACTGTTTCAGGGTCAGTACTGAGGGAGCGCCGCACTGTCGGAGGGTCAGTACTGAGGGAGCGCCGCACTGTCGGAAGGTCAGTACTGAGGGAGCGCCATCCTGTTGGAGGGTCACTACTTAGGGAGAGCCGCACTGTCAGAGACAGGACTGAGGGAGTACCGCACTGTCAGAGGGTCATTACTGAGGGAGGGCTGCCTTTTTGATGAGACATTAAACCGAGGCCCCTTCTGCCCTCTCGGGTGGGGGTAAAAGATCCCACGGCCACTGTTGGAAGAAGAGCAGGGGGGAGTTCTCCCCGGTGTCCTGGGGCCAATATTTATCCCTCACCCAACATCACTAAAAACAGATGATCTGGGTCATTATCACATTGCTGTTTGTGGGATCTTGCTGTGTGTAAATTGGCTGCTGAGTTTCCGACATTACAACAGGGACCACACTTCAAAAAAAAAATCTCCTTCGTTGTTTGTGAAACACTCTGGGACGTCCCGAGGTGGTGACAGGAGCTGGAGAGATTAAATTCCTCGCTTTTCTGTTATTAATCAGTTTACCCGGCACTGGTCAGACTCGCCTGGTTTCCCTGCTCTCCACAACTGTTCTTGGAGAGTGTCTTTGAAGGCAAGCGTGCGGCCTGTGTTTTCCTGTCATCTCTTCCTGAGACCTTAAGGAGCTCCCTGGGTGTTCGTCCAGTCTCTCTCCCCACATGTGGACAGGGACCGTCCTGCATTCATTCACACGTACTTAGTCCACTCAGGCCCAGCCTCTCTTCACACACCCCACCACCCACCCGCCACCTTCTCCTGTCCTCCCTGCGTTCCTCATCCCTCTCTGTTGCAGAGGCGTCACATAACTACGCAGGAACGCTTCCCCCCCCCGAAGCAGGGCAGGTGGGGGGGTCACCTACTGACCGAAAGGAAAACGGCCCCGAATCTCAGAACCCCGGTGCTTCCAAATCATACCCGAAACAAAATGGCAGCCTGCGGTCTGAACAAAATCGGCATCCGATCGGCTTGGCCCACTCCGCCCGCGCTCTGTTCCGGAAATCGCGGAGCGAGCGAGCCACGACTCCCGGGGCCCTTCTCCAGAGAACAGCCCGGCTGCTAGACTGCCCCCGCCGTCACCCACCAGGCATATCACACAGGGCATGATGGAAGGACCGAGGGAGAGGAGCCCAGTTCTGTGCACCAGAGGAAAGTGGAAAGATCAGGGGCTGTGGAGGGGGAGGGTGGGGTGGCGGGGTGGGGGGGGGGGGTGGATGGTGGGCTGCAGGCAGGGGAGGGGGGCTGCTTTCTCTCTGGGGGGGGGGGTTTGAGACAGGGCTGCGATGCCTCCTGTAGTCGAATTGCCCGCCATTGTTCTCGCGACGCCAAACCGGGAGTTGAGTTGCCTCAGAACACGCCACTGTACCCCCTCCCCCAATATTCCCCAGACCAACCTCCCCCCCCCATCCCCCAACCACAAACTCTTAGACGCCGACAAACCACCGGTGTTCCCCAAACCCTACGTCCTCACGGACACACAGGGTTTACCCTGTTCCAATATAGGAACCCCCAACTGCCCCACTGTCAGGGAGAGTCAGCCCAGCCTTGAATATTTGTCAGACTGATCTCCCAGACTGAACTCCGCGTTTAATGTACGTTTAATTTCTAAGCAATAAACTCCATTCTCAAAATCTTTTGGTGTGAAATTCTGAGATTATTTGGCAGAACCAGAGCTATTGGGGTTCGAAGGGATGCCCACCCCCCGGGATGCCCACCCCCCCATGACAAATATAACTTCCTTTGACTGTCGTACCTGATTGAATCATTATCACCCAAATGCTTAGAACCCCCACCGGCTCTTGGGTAACAAGGTGTGTGTTCCTTGCCTGTCCTTGGCCTGAACCTTGCCGGTTCAAACCCCCTCTCCCCCCTCCCCATTTATTTTTGTCTTTTCCGGTGGATGTTGAAGATCCCACGACCCTCAGAGCCTACCACCACCCCCCCTCGATATCCCATCGCTCCACCATTGGCGGCCGTGCCTTCAGCTGCCTGGAGCCCTAAGCTCTGGAAATCCCTCCCTCGACCTCTCTGCCCCCCTCTCTCTCTCTCTCTCTCCCCCTCTGTCTCCTTGAAAACCCACCTCTACGACCAAGCTGTTCACGACCTGTACCTAAAGGTGGCTGGAATTCAGGTCTGATTTCTATCCCTGCGAAGCGACTCAGGGACGTTACAGGCGACATATAAACGCAGGCTGCCGGCAGGTCGCGATGTGCGGACCAGAGGAAGGGAAAAGGTTGGTTTGGGGAAGGAGGGATTCGGGGGGGTGGTGTGGGGTGGTGTGTGGGGGCGGGTGTGGGGTGGTGTGTGGGGCAGATAAAATTCCGTCCGGTCTGTTTGGGAATTCCTGGAGTTCGGGAGAGGCGATATTTCGGGGAGTGACGCTTTCGTGGCGTGGAGGGTGGGGGGGCAAACAGGGGCTGGATGGGTTGAGTGGACTGCAGTTCCCCTCTGCTGTAACTTTGTCAGTTAAAACGTTGATCCGAAATCTGTTCCCGGGTTTCTTAGCTTCTTCTGGACAGGAGCTTTATCAGCCTGGGGTGGGAGAGGTTGCTCTGGGATCTTGCTGTACCCCTATGCCCAAATTATTTGCTTCTATCCCCAGGTTAATTGCCCCTATCCCCAGGTTAATTGCCTCTATCCCCAGGTTAATTGCCTCTATCCCCAGGTTATTTGCCCCTATCCCCAGGTTATTTGCCCCTATCCCCAGGTTAATCGCCCCTATCCCCAGGTTAATCGCCTCTATCCCCAGGTTATTTGCCCCTGTCCCCAGGTTATTTGCCCCTATCCCCAGGTTATTTGCCCCTATCCCCAGGTTATTTGCCCCTATCCCCAGGTTATTTGCCCCTATCCCCAGGTTATTTGCCCCTATCCCCAGGTTAATTGTCCCTACCCCCAGGTTATTTGCCCCTATCCCCAGGTTATTTGCCTCTATCCCCAGGTTATTCGTCTCTATCCCCAGGTTATTTGCCTCTATCCCCAGGTTAATTGCCTCTATCCCCAGGTTAATTGCCCCTATCCCCTGGTTATTTGCCCCTATCCCCAGGTTATTTGCCTCTATCCCCAGGTTAATTGCCTCTATCCCCAGGTTAATCGCCTCTATCCCCAGGTTAATTGCCCCATCCCCTGGTTATTTTCCCCTATCCCCAGGTTAATTGCCCCTATCCACAGGTTAATTGCCTCTATCCCCAGGTTATTTGCCCCTATCCCCAGGTTAATTGCCCCTATCCCCAGGTTAATCGCCCCCTATCCCCAGGTTAATTGCCCCCTATCCCCAGGTTAATCGCCCCCTATCCCCAGGTTAATCGCCCCTATCCCCAGGTTAATTGCCCCTATCCCCAGGTTAATTGCCTCTATCCCCAGGTTAATCGCCTCTATCCCCAGGTTAATTGCCCCATCCCCTGGTTATTTTCCCCTATCCCCAGGTTAATTGCCCCTATCCACAGGTTAATTGCCTCTATCCCCAGGTTATTTGCCCCTATCCCCAGGTTAATTGCCCCTATCCCCAGGTTAATCGCCCCCTATCCCCAGGTTAATTGCCCCCTATCCCCAGGTTAATCGCCCCCTATCCCCAGGTTAATCGCCCCTATCCCCAGGTTAATTGCCCCTATCCACAGGTTAATCACCCCTATCCCCAGGTTAATCGCCTCTATCCCCAGGTTAATCGCCCCTATCCCCAGGTTAATCGCCTCTATCCCCAGGTTAATCACCCCTATCCCCAGGTTAATCACCCCTATCCCCAGGTTAATCGCCCCTATGCCCAGGTTAATCGCCTCTATCCCCAGGTTAATCGCCCCTATGCCCAGGTTAATCACCCCTATCCCCAGGTTAATCGCCCCTATGCCCAGGTTAATCGCCTCTATCCCCAGGTTAATCGCCCCTATGCCCAGGTTAATCGCCTCTATCCCCAGGTTAATCGCCCCTATCCCCAGGTTAATCGCCTCTATCCCCAGGTTAATTGCCCCCTATCCCCAGGTTAATCGCCCCCTATCCCCAGGTTAATCGCCCCTATCCCCAGGTTAATTGCCCCTATCCACAGGTTAATCACCCCTATCCCCAGGTTAATCGCCTCTATCCCCAGGTTAATCGCCCCTATCCCCAGGTTAATCGCCTCTATCCCCAGGTTAATCACCCCTATCCCCAGGTTAATCACCCCTATCCCCAGGTTAATCGCCCCTATGCCCAGGTTAATCGCCTCTATCCCCAGGTTAATCGCCCCTATGCCCAGGTTAATCACCCCTATCCCCAGGTTAATCGCCCCTATGCCCAGGTTAATCGCCTCTATCCCCAGGTTAATCGCCCCTATGCCCAGGTTAATCGCCTCTATCCCCAGGTTAATCGCCCCTATCCCCAGGTTAATCGCCTCTATCCCCAGGTTAATCGCCCCTATCCCCAGGTTAATCGCCTCTATCCCCAGGTTAATCGCCCCTATGCCCAGGTTAATCACCCCTATCCCCAGGTTAATCGCCCCTATGCCCAGGTTAATCGCCTCTATCCCCAGGTTAATCGCCCCTATGCCCAGGTTAATCGCCTCTATCCCCAGGTTAATCGCCCCTATCCCCAGGTTAATCGCCTCTATCCCCAGGTTAATCGCCCCTATCCCCAGGTTACTTGCCCCTGTCCCTATCTCCCGGTTATTTGCCCCCATCTCCAGCCTCCTCACCCCACAGGGGGCGGGAACCGGCGACAGGAAGGGGAGGGTTGTTGTTGGTTTGTCCGGCCCCCTTTAAGAGGAAGCGGGTGGGCCCCACCGCCAGCTCTGCCCAATGCTGTTCGCTGCCGGCCGGAGCCTCCCGGTGACCGGGAGCCCGGGCTGCCTGGGGGCGGCTGCCTGGACTGCGAGAGCCGGGAGCAGGAGCTGGGAGCCCGGGAGAGCCGCCCGGAGAGTCCCCGGCACCGGGAGGAAATGTATCCAAGGCCGAGGATACAATGTGTCCGGGCCCGGAAACAGAGAACTGGGGGCAAGTAACCTGGGGACAGGGGCAATGAGGCTGGGGGCAAGTAACCTGGGGACAGGGGCAATGAGGCTGGGGGCAAATAACCTGGGGACAGGGGCAATGAGGCTGGGGATAGGGGCAAGTAACCTGGGGGTGGGGGCAATGAGGCTGGGGGCAAATAACCTGGGGGTGGGGGTAATGAGGCTGGGGGCAGGGGCAATGAGACTGGGGGCAGGGGCAAATAACCTGGGGATGGGGGCAATGAGGCTGGGGACGGGGGCAAGTAACCTGGGGGCAGGGGCAATGAGGCTGGGGGCAGGGGCAAATAACCTGGGGGCAGGGGCAAGTAACCTGGGGGCAGGGGCAAATAACCTGAGGGTGGGGCCATATAAGCTGGTAATAGGGGCAGGAAGCTTGGGGACAAGGAGGCTGGCATTGGGAGCAGGAAGTGTGGCGATAAGGGAGAGGAGCCTGGCTGTGGGGACGGGAATCCTGTCAACAACCTCCTGGGCCCTAGTGCACAGGGGGGGCATCACCGCTGTCTGTCCAGTCAGGCAGTTCGGTCAGAGAGGTTTGGACGTGAGGCGTGCCACTCACAGCGTGGCTGGTCAGCGGGCCCTGCGCGGTGTCATCAGCCCGCGGGGGCTGTTCGGCTGGGGGGGGACGTTGTCCTGGCTCGGTCAGACCAGGCCAGCCTGGTCAGTGGTCACTTGGGGAGTCTTCGCCAGCTCCAGACTGCTCAGTGCCCAGGTGCCTCAGGATGTGCTGCTGTTCCATCACGAGAGAGTGACCTTCTTCCGCCTCCTGGGCCTATTCTGCGTGGCCCAGTTCCTCTTCTGGAGCTACTTGGCCCATTTTGCCTTCACCTCCCTCAAGGACACGGGCTACCAAGAGATGGTTCTGGCTGGGGAACGGGCGAGCAGCCTTCCGAAGATTGGCGGACTTACCTTGAATCTGGGGTCCGACAAATGGAGATACGGTTTCACCACTTCCTGCCTGACTGTCGGTAAGAATCGGCCTTGACCATTCTCCTGAGAGTGATGCTAATTGAATGGCCTCCTCCTGTCCCTGGGTTACAGGCTCGAGGGGCTGAATGGCCTCCGCCTGTACCTGGGTTACAGGCTCATGGTGCTGAATGGCCTTCTCCTGTTCCTGTGTAACAGGTTCGAGGGGCTGAATGGCCTTCTGTTCCTGTGTAACAGGTTCGAGGGGCTGAATGGCCTCCTCCTGTTCCTGGGTTACAGGCTTGAGGGGCTGAATGGCCTTTTCCTGTTCCTGTGTAACAGGTTTGAGGGGCTGAATGGCCTCCTCCTGTTCCTATGTAACAGGTTCGAGGGGCTGAATGGCCTTCTGTTCCTGTGTAACAGGTTCGAGGGGCTGAATGGCCTCCTCCTGTTCCTGGGTTACAGGCTCGAGGGGCTGAATGGCCTTCTCCTGTTCCTGTGTAACAGGTTTGAGGGGCTGAATGGCCTCCTCCTGTTCCTATGTAACAGGTTCGAGGGGCTGAATGGCCTTCTCCTGTTCCTGTGTAACAGGTTTGAGGCGCTAAATGGGCCTTCTCCTGTTCCTGTATAACAGGTTCGAAGGGCTGAATGGCCTCCTCCTGTTCCTGTGTAACAGGTTCGAGGGGCTGAATGGCCTCCTCCTGTTCCTGTGTAACAGGTTCGAGGGGCTGAATGGCCTCCTCCTGTTCCTGTGTTTGAATGCATTGAGCTGGAGAAATTGCGGAGTGTGAGAAATGTCACAGTCCCACCTGGTCTCCACCTGCCTTCCATAACCAGCCCTCAATGTTAAGCAGTAGGCGTTGTTACAGTGCTAGGGTGGTGTAGTGGTTTTATCACTGGACAATTCATTCAGGTCCCCAGCTAAGAGCCAGAGCCCATTCAGGACACCAGCAGTGAGCGGTGTCCGAGTCTGTTTGCAGAACTGAAAAGCCAGTGTTCGGCCCAGTGTGAAATCCGGTTTCTCCCTGTCTGGGAAGTATTCTCACCATGTGCAATCTTATCCAGGATAATGGGCCTGTTAACTATTGATAACTACTGTGACATTCACCTGGTGGGCCCCTCATGTTCCCTTTCAGCCCATCCAAACTCTGCTGCCCCCGTGTCCGGACCCACACCGAGTCCCCTTCACCCATCACCCCCTGTGCTCGCACTGACCCACACTGGCTCCTGGTCCAGAAACACCTCGATTTCAAAATTCACATCCTCGTGTTCAAATCCCTCCTCACCCCCTCCCTATCTCTGTAACCTCCTCCAGCCCCTACAACCCTCCCTATCTCTCTAACCTCCTCCAGCCCCTACAACCCTCCCTATCTCTGTAACCTCCTCCAGCCCCTACAACCCTCCCTATCTCTGTAAACTCCTCCAGCCCCTACACCCCTCCCTATCTCTGTAACCTCCTCCAGCCCCTACAACATTCCCTATCTCTGTAACCTCCTCCAGCCCCCACAACCCTCCCTATCTCTGTAACCTCCTCCAGCCCCTACAACCCTCCCTATCTCTGTAACCTCCTCCAGCCCCTACAACCCTCCCTATCTCTGTAACCTCCTCCAGCCCCTACAACCCTCCCTATCTCTGTAACCTCCTCCAGCCCCTACAACCCTCCCTATCTCTGTAACCTCCTCCAGCCCCTACAACCCTCCCTATCTCTGTAACCTCCTCCAGCCCCTACAACCCTCCCTATCTCTGTAACCTCCTCCAGCCCCTACAACCCTCCCTATCCCTGTAACCTCCTCCAGCCCCTACAACCCTCTGAGATCTCTGTGCTCCTCCAATCCCGGTCTCTTGAGCATCCCTCGATTCCCCATCACTCCACCATTGGCAGCCGTGCCTTCAGCTGCCTGAGTCCCTAAACTCTGTAATTCCTTCCCTAAACCTCTCTGTCTCTCTCTGTCTCTCTCTCTCTCTGTCTCTCTCTCTCTGTCTCTCTCTCTCTGTCTCTCTCTCTCTGTCTCTCTCTCTGTCTCTCTCTCTGTCTCTCTCTCTGTCTCTCTCTCTGTCTCTCTCTCTGTCTCTCTCTCTGTCTCTCTCTCTGTCTCTCTCTCTCTGTCTCTCTCTCTCTGTCTCTCTCTCTCTGTCTCTCTCTCTCTGTCTCTCTCTCTCTGTCTCTCTCTCTCTGTCTCTCTCTCTGTCTCTCTCTCTCCCTCTGCCCCTGTCTCTCTCTCTCCTCCTTTAAGACGCTCCTTTAAACTGACCTCTGTGACCGAGCTTTTGGTCCCCTGTCCCTAATATCCCCGTATGTGGCTCGGGGTCAGATTCTGTCTGATTGACCTTCCTGTGAAGCACCTCGGGGAAGTTAATTCACAAGGTCACTAACTTTTTGTTAGGAGATGAAGCCTATGACAGTAGTGACATGTTTTACTCCCTAATACAGACCGAATTAGTTCAAACCGTGATAACACTGGAAACCTCGGAGAAGGATAAATGTCACTGTAATCTCAGCATGAAATGGCCTTTATTATTAAGTGGAGGGAGCTAGCTAACATTATATGGATTATATAATATTGGGTTATTAAGATACAGTAGAAGGCGAGGGCTAAGTCGAGGTGACTTTTTGCTGCACACTGAGAGTATGACCCTGCTTCGGGTCATACAGGTTCAAAACATCAACTCCGTTTCTCTCTCCACAGATGCTGCCAGACCTGCTGAGCTTTTCCAGCACTTTCTGTTTTTATTTCAGATTTCCAGCATCCGCAGCATTTTGCTTTTGTAAGAAATGAGATCAGGCTGTTGCCTGACCCCCCCCATTTATGAGGTTTACGTGACCTGCGTTTGTAGACCCCCGCAGTGTAGAAGGTTACAGGGATTGTAGGATTTTGCCAGGATCCGATCGGGTCGATAGAGAGTTTTTTTCTGGCTGGTTTGCTGAGACTCAGACAACAGGGGAACAAAACCTTAAAGTCCGAGCCAGGTTAATCAGGAGGGAATTTAGGATTTGGTTCACACAGAGAGGGCACTGGAACTCTCTCCCATCAAAAGCAGCAGTTGCTGGAGCATCACTAAGTCATTTTAAATCAATCCATTTTTGCAAGCTGAGGATATTAAGGGAATGTGGAGCCAAGATTTGGGGGGGTGGTGGTGGGAGGGGGGGGGGTTATGGAGTTATCAGCCACGATCTCAGGGGCAGAAGGGGCTGAATGGCCTCCTGTTTTCATGTTTTACCTAACGAATACAGACTGACTGAAATTCTGCAGCAACTGTGTCAAGACAGTGTGATTCAGACATTGACTAAGTAGCATCTCCCGGTGGGTTCCCTACTGGTGAGTACCTAGGTGTGGGTCACACAAGAATTAGGAGCAGGAGTAGGCCATTCGGCCCCTCGAGCCAGCTCTGCCATGCAATAAGATTGTGGCTGATCTGATTAACCCCACTTTCCTGTCTGTCCCCCCATAACCCTCGACTCCCTCGTCGATCAAAAATCTGTCTAACTCGGCCTTGAATATGTTCAGTGACCCAGCCTCCGCTGCTCTCTGGGGGGTCGGGGGGGGGGAATTCCACAGACTGACCACCCTCTGAGGTTAAAAAAATTCCACCTCATCTTCATCTTAAATGGAAGACCCCTTATTTTTGAACTATGCCCCCCTCGTTCTAGATTCCCCCACGATGGGGGTAAACATCCTCTCAGCCTCCACCCTGTCAAAACCCCCCTCCTCAGGATCTGATATGTTTCAATAAGATCACCTCTCATTCTTCTAAACTCCAATGGGTACAGGGCCCAACCTGCTCAACCTTTCCTCATCAGACAAACCCCCTTCATCCCAGGGATCAGCCGAGTGAACCTTCTCTGAACGGCCTCCAGTGCGAGTCTATCCCTCCTTAAATAAGGAGATCCGACTGTGCACAGTGCTCCAGGTGCAGTCTCACCGACACCCTGTACACTTGTAGCAAGACTTCCCTAGTTTAATATTCCATTCCCCTTACGACACTCTATTTGCCTTCCCAATCGCTTACTGTTTACTTGCTGCTGTTCACTTCACACAATCCCACAGTGCAGAAGAGGCCCTTCGGCCCATCGAGTCTGCACCGACAGGTGAGAAACCACTTGATTGCGGGTTATTTTGACCCAGGAGTGAGTGAAGGTTAAGTGCCGGCCCTGTGGCTGTCTCTAGCTTTTTTTTTAATCTGTTCTGAATAAGGTAACCTCAGCAGCATCCCCCCTCCGGGTCTCTGCATTTTTCTTTTAGGCTCCTTGATCCTGGTGGCCGGCTACCTGTTCGCTCGCCGCTCCGTGTGCAGCCTCCTGCTCTGCCGTGGGGGCCGGGAGGTCACCGTCTCCAGCTACCTGCCGTTCGGACGCACCAGCTCTTTCACGGTGCCGCTCCACCAAGTGTCCTGCATGGCCCACCGCAGCCAGGTGTCCTCCGTCATCCCTCTCAAGATCGGGGGCCACCCCTTCTACTACCTGCTGGACAAGCAGGGGCAGTTCTACAACGCCAAGCTCTTTGACACGACCGTCGGGGCTTACAGGAAACTCTGAACCCTCCCCACCACCCCGCCCCACCCTCCGGGTTTGATCACCGAGGGCCTTGCATCTCCCTCGATCCTGGGCGGTAGCTGAAGTGAAGGCGTTGACATTCGGAGACGCGGAGCTGAGAGACTCTTTGTGCTTTGTTGACGCGATACGGCGCACTGACGGAGAATGAATCGAGGAACCCCTGGTCCGCTACAGGCACTGCTCGGGCAATCGCGGGCGAGGAATTCTGCTGCCTGTAGGCACATTTTCTTTTCTCTGTTTTTTGGCTGTGTGCTTATTGCATTTCAGGAACGCTCTAGATTCAGTGCCTTGAGCAAGAAGCCCGTTCTACTGTGCTAATGACTGCTGGAAATGTAGCACCCAGACACACGTTTTTCAGGCTAAGAGTGATAAATGTAATTTATTAAGGAATAAAATTATACTGAAGGAAGGTGGGGGGGGGAAAAAACAGTAAATTGGCCAGCTGGTGAGCAATAGTTACTGTTCATCCTGTATCATGTTCTCCCTGGTCACTTTGATGATTAACTTACGCTGTCTCCTTCATAAGAATAAACAATGGGCAGTCTCTCTGCAATACTGTAACAGAGCTGTGTCTGCAGTCCAATTCTTTGATGAGATGCGGGAAAGATAAAGATGACTCCTTCTCCTCCGCCCAACCCAGCAAAAGACAACCTTGGCTATTATGAAGGATCTAGAAATGACTAGGAGGAGGCCATCAACCCCTCTATCCAAACCTGTTCTGCCATTCAGTTAGATCGTGGCTGATCTGTATCTTAACTCCATTTACTCTCCTCAGTTCCGTAACCCTTAATCCCCTCACCCAACAAAAATCTATCAATCTCAGTTTTGCATTGTTCAGGACTTCCCCATCTCTCGCCAGAGAAAAGGTTTCTCTCTGTGGACACGTTCGAACCCCTTAATCATCTCAAACCCCTCGATCAGGTCACCCCTAAATACTCGAGAGAGAGAGAGAGAGAGTAAAGGTCTAGCCCTGTATGTGCCCCACTCAGCCAGCCACTGCCACAAATTGAGGTTTGGAGACTAGACTGTCGCCTGGCAACCCCGCCTTGGTCCTCGCGAGTGTTTGGTACATTTCGCCAAGCTTCTCGTTTCACCATCAGCTCGGGACAGACTCACACGGGAATGTTTCTTCAATGCCTCGCATGCCTACCCGTTTAATAGAGTCACATCGAGCGTCCGACACAGAATCAGGCCATTCGGCCCACCTGCCGGTGTTTCTGTGGATGTTATAGTCTGTTAAACCATTGCGAGAGAAAGTGTTGATATAGAACAGGCTGTTACTTTTCTTGAGCAATCAAACTGATATGAAAAGATGCTTTTAAAAATGGAAAACTGATAACTTCGGTCAACATGAGTCTTGGGTCCGTGACAAGGTTACTTAGATACAGATCTTGGTCAAAAGTTATCTTCAACCTTGTGATGTTTTGAACATGTTGTAATGTAGGAAACTCTTCAGCCAATTTACGCACAGCAAGATCCCACAAAGAGCAATGTGACGATGACCCAGATCATCTGTTTTTTAGTGATGTTGGGTGAGGGATAAATATTGGCCCCAGGACACCGGGGAGAACTCCCCCCTGCTCTTCTCCCAATAGTGGCCGTGGGATCTATTACCTCCACCCGAGAGGGCAGATGGGGCCTCGGTTTAATGTCTCATCCTGAAAGACAGCACCTCTGACAGTGCGGCACTCCCTCAGCACTGACCCTCCGACAGTGCGGCGTTCCCTCAGTACTGACCCTCCGACAGCGCGGCGCTCCCTCAGCACTGACCCTCCGACAGTGCGGCGCTCCCTCAGTACTGACCCTCCGACAGTGCGGCGCTCCCTCAGTCCTGACCCTCTGACAGTGCAGCACTCCCTCAGCACTGACCCTCCGACAGTGCGGCGCTCCCTCAGTACTGACCCTCCGACAGTGCGGCACTCCCTGAGCACTGACCCTCCGACAGTGCGGCGCTCCCTCAGCACTGACCCTCCGACAGTGCGGCACTCCCTCAGCACTGACCTTCTGACAGTGCGGCGCTCCCTCAGTACTGACCCTCCGACAGTGCGGCGCTCCCTCAGCACTGACCCTCCAACAGTGCAGCACTCCCTCAGCACTGACCCTCCGACAGTGCGGCGCTCCCTCAGCACTGACCCTCCAACAGTGCAGCACTCCCTCAGTACTGGCCCTCCAACAGTGCAGCGCTCCTTCAGTACTGACCGTCCAACAGTGTGGCGCTCCTTCAGTACTGACCCTCCAACAATGCGGCGCATCCTCAGCACTGACCCTCCGACAGTGTGGCGCTCCCTCAGCACTGACCCTCTGACTGTGCGGCGCTCCCTCAGCACTGCCCCTCTGACAGTGCGGCGCTCCCTCAGTACTGACCCTCCGACAGTGCGGCACTCCCTCGGCACTGACCCTCCGACAGTGCGGCACTCCCTCGGCACTGACCCTCCGACAGTGCGGCACTCCCTCGGCACTGACCCTCCGACTGTGCGGCACTCCCTCGGCACTGACCCTCCGACAGTGCGGTGCTCCCTCAGCACTGACCCTCTGACCGTGCAGCACTCCCTCAGCACCGACCCTCCGACAGTGCGGCACTCCCTCAGCACTGCCCTCCGACAGTGCGGCGCTCCCTCAGTACTGACCCTCCGACAGTGCGGCGCTCCCTCAGCACTGACCCTCCGACAGTGCGGCGCTCCCTCAGCACTGACCCTCCGACAGTGCGGCACTCCCTCGGCACTGACCCTCCGACTGTGCGGCACTCCCTCGGCACTGACCCTCCGACAGTGCGGTGCTCCCTCAGCACTGACCCTCCGACCGTGCAGCACTCCCTCAGCACCGACCCTCCGACAGTGCGGCACTCCCTCAGCACTGCCCTCCGACAGTGCGGCGCTCCCTCAGTACTGACCCTCCGACAGTGCGGCGCTCCCTCAGCACTGACCCTCCGACAGTGCGGCGCTCCCTCAGCACTGACCCTCCGACAGTGCGGCACTCCCTCGGCACTGACCCTCCGACTGTGCGGCACTCCCTCGGCACTGACCCTCCGACAGTGCGGTGCTCCCTCAGCACTGACCCTCCGACCGTGCAGCACTCCCTCAGCACCGACCCTCCGACAGTGCGGCACTCCCTCAGCACTGACCCTCCGACAGTGCGGCGCTCCCTCAGTACTGACCCTCCGACAGTGCGGCGCTCCCTCAGCACTGACCCTCCGACAGTGCGGCGCTCCCTCAGCACTGACCCTCCGACAGTGCGGCACTCCCTCCGCACTGACCCTCCGACAGTGCGGCGCTCCCTCAGCACCGACCCTCCGACAGTGCGGCGCTCCCTCAGCACCGATCCTCTGACAGTGCGGCGCTCCCTCAGCGCCGACCCTCCGACAGTGCGGAGCTCCCTCAGCGCCGACCCTCCGACAGTGCGGAGCTCCCTCAGCGCCGACCCTCCGACAGTGCGGCGCTCCCTCAGCACTGACCCTCCGACAGTGTGGCGCTCCCTCAGCACTGACCCTCCGACAGTGCGGCGCTCCCTCAGCACTGACCCTCCGACAGTGCGGCGCTCCCTCAGCACTGACCCTCCGACAGTGCGGCACTCCCTCTTGCTGGTATGATTTCCTCTCTTGAGGCCTGGGGTTTTGTCATCTCCGATGAATTGAAAAGCATTTGCATCTTATTTTTTCCAGGATTGGACAGGATTATTTCTACCGCACAAATGAGCGATGTTCTCTGTAAAAGTCCATCGATACCTCTGGAATCTTCCTCTTCACTATGTATGGAGAATGATATGAAGCCACTGGGGCAAAGTCTGAAAATGTATTCGTCCCTAAACCAATAAACTTGAATTAAAGAGTAATTCTGCATCACCTCCAGGCTCTGTGTCAATCTACTCTCCTTTTCACTAGTCGTTTTTATCACCGTGACAACCTGCATTTATCTAGCGCCTTTAACACAGTAAAACGTCCCCGAGGCGCTTCACAGGAAGGTCAATCAGACAGAATCTGACCCCGAGCCACATACGGAGATATTTAGGGACAGGTGACCAAAAGCTCGGTCACAGAGGTCGGTTTTAAGGAGCGTCTTAAAGGAGGAGAGAGAGACAGAGAGGGAGGGACGGTGAGGTGGAGAGGTTGAGGGAGGGAATTCCAGAGTTTAGGGCTCCAGGCAGCTGAAGGCACGGCCGCCAATGGTGGAGCGATGGGGAATCGGGGGATGTTCAAGAGGCCGGAATTGGAGGAGCGCAGAGATCTCGGAGGGTTGTAGGGGCTGGAGGAGCTTACAGAGATAGGGAGGAGTGTAGGGGCTGGGGGAGGTTACAGAGATAGGGAGGGGGTGTAGGGGCTGGGGGAGGTTACAGAGATAGGGAGGGGGTGTAGGGGCTGGGGGAGGTTACAGAGATAGGGAGGGGTGTAGGGGCTGGGGGAGGTTACAGAGATAGGGAGGGGTGTAGGGGCTAGGGGAGGTTACAGTGATAGAGAGGGGGTGTAGGGGCTGGAGTAGGTTACATAGATAGGGAGGGGATGTAGGGGCTGGAGGAGGTTACAGAGATAGGGAGGGGTGTAAGGGCTGGAGGAGGTTACAGGGGTAGGGAGGGTTGTAGGGGCTGGAGGAGGTTACAGAGATAGGGAAGGTTGTAGGGGCTGGGGTAGGTTACAGAGATAGGGAGGGGGTGTAGGGGCTGGAGGAGGTTACGGAGATAGGGAGGGGTGTAGGGGCTGGAGGAGGTTACAGAAATAGGGAGGGGTGTAGGGGCTGGGGGAGGTTACAGAGATAGGGAGGGGGTGTAGGGGCTGGGGGAGGTTTCAGAGATAGGGAGGGGTGTAGGGGCTGGAGGAGGTTACAGAGATAGGGAGGGGGTGTAGGGGCTGGGGGAGGTTACAGAGATAGGGAGGGGTGTAGGGGCTAGGGGAGGTTACAGAGATAGGGAGGGTTGTAGGGGCTGGAGGAGGTTACAGAGATAGGGAGGGTTGTAGGGGCTAGAGGAGGTTACAGAGATAGGGAGGGGTGTAGGGGCTGGTGGAGGTTACAGAGATAGGGAGGGGTGTAGGAGCTGGGGGAGGTTACAGAGATAGGGAGGGTTGTAGGGGCTGGGGGAGGTTACAGAGATAGGGAGGGGTGTAGGGGCTGGTGGAGGTTACAGAGATAGGGAGGGGGTGTAGGAGCTGGGGGAGGTTACAGAGATAGGGAGGGGGTGTAGGGGCTGGGGGAGGTTACAGAGATAGGGAGGGTTGTAGGGGCTGGGGGAGGTACAGAGATAGTGAGGAGTGTAGGGGCTGGTGGAGGTTACAGAGATAGGGAGGGGGTGTAGGAGCTGGGGGAGGTTACAGAGATAGGGAGGGGTGTAGGTGCTAGGGGAGGTTACAGAGATAGGGAGGGGTGCAGGCGCTAGGGGAGGTTACAGAGATAGGGAGGGTTGTAGGTGCTGGAGGAGGTTACAGAGATAGGGAGGGAGTGTAGGGACTGGAGAAGGTTACAGAGATAGGGAGGGGGTGTAAGGGCTGGAGGAGGTTACAGGGATAGGGAGGGTTGTAGGGGCTGGAGGAGGTTACAGAGATAGGGAGGGTTGTAGGGGCCGGAGGAGGTTACAGAGATAGGGAGGGTTGTAGGGGCTGGGGTAGGTTACAGTGATAGGGAGGGGGTGTAGGGGCTGGAGGAGGTTACAGAGATAGGGAGGGGGTGTAGGGGCTGGAAGAGGTTACAGAGATAGGGAGGGTTGTAGGTGCTGGAGGAGGTTACGGTGATAGGGAGTGGGTGTAGGGGCTGGAGTAGGTTACAGAGATAGGGAGGGTGTAAGGGCTGGAGGAGGTTACAGGGATAGGGAAGGTTGTAGGGGCTGGGGTAGGTTACAGAGATAGGGAGGGGGTGTAGGGGCTGGAGGAGGTTACGGAGATAGGGAGGGTGTAGGGGCTGGAGGAGGTTACAGAGATAGGGAGGGTTGTAGGGGCTGGAGGAGGTTACAGAGATAGGGAGGGTTGTAGGGTCTAGAGGAGGTTACAGAGATAGGGAGGGGGTGTAGGGGCTGGAGGAGGTTACAGGGGTAGGGAGGGTTGTAGGGGCTGTGGGAGGTTACAGAGATAGGGAGGGGGTGTAGGGGCTGGAGGAGGTTACAGGGGTAGGGAGGGGGTGTAGGAGCTGGGGGAGGTTACAGAGATAGGGAGGGGTGTAGGTGCTGGAGGAGGTTACAGAGATAGGGAGGGAGTGTAGGGACTGGAGAAGGTTACAGAGATAGGGAGGGGGTGTAAGGGCTGGAGGAGGTTACAGGGATAGGGAGGGTTGTAGGGGCTGGAGGAGGTTACAGAGATAGGGAGGGTTGTAGGGGCCGGAGGAGGTTACAGAGATAGGGAGGGTTGTAGGGGCCGGAGGAGGTTACAGTGATAGGGAGGGGGTGTAGGGGCTGGAGGAGGTTACAGAGATAGGGAGGGGGTGTAGGGGCTGGAAGAGGTTACAGAGATAGGGAGGGTTGTAGGTGCTGGAGGAGGTTACGGTGATAGGGAGTGGGTGTAGGGGCTGGAGTAGGTTACAGAGATAGGGAGGGGTGTAAGGGCTGGAGGAGGTTACAGGGATAGGGAAGGTTGTAGGGGCTGGAGGAGGTTACGGAGATAGGGAGGGTGTAGGGGCTGGAGGAGGTTACAGAGATAGGGAGGGTTGTAGGGGCTGGAGGAGGTTACAGAGATAGGGAGGGTTGTAGGGGCTAGAGGAGGTTACAGAGATAGGGAGGGTTGTAGGGGCTGGAGGAGGTTACAGAGATAGGGAGGGGGTGTAGGGGCTGGAGGAGGTTACAGAGATAGGGAGGATTGTAGCGACTGGAGGAGGTTACAGAGATAGGGAGGGGGTGTAGGGGCTGGAGGAGGTTACAGGGGTAGGGAGGGTTGTAGGGGCTGTGGGAGGTTACAGAGATAGGGAGGGGGTGTAGGGGCTGGAGCAGGTTACAGAGATAGGGAGGGGGTGTAGGGGCTGGAGGAGGTTACAGGGATAGGGAGGGTTGTAGGGGCTGGAGGAGGTTACAGAGATAGGGAGGGTTGTAGGGGCTGGGGTAGGTTACAGAGATAGGGAGGGGGTGTAGGGGCTGGAGGAGGTTACGGAGATAGGGAGGGTTGTAGGGGCTAGAGGAGGTTACAGAGATAGGGAGGGTTGTAGGGGCTGGAGGAGGTTACAGAGATAGGGAGGGGGTGTAGGGGCTGGAGAAGGTTACAGAGATAGGGAGGGGGTGTAAGGGCTGGAGGAGGTTACAGGGATAGGGAGGGTTGTAGGGGCTGGAGGAGGTTACAGAGATAGGGAGGGTTGTAGGGGCCGGAGGAGGTTACAGAGATAGGGAGGGTTGTAGGGGCTGGGGTAGGTTACAGTGATAGGGAGGGGGTGTAGGGGCTGGAGGAGGTTACAGAGATGGGGAGGGGGTGTAGGGGCTGGAGGAGGTTACGGAGATAGGGAGGGTGTAGGGGCTGGAGGAGGTTACAGAGATAGGGAGGGTTGTAGGGGCTGGGGGAGGTACAGAGATAGTGAGGGGTGTAGGGGCTGGTGGAGGTTACAGAGATAGGGAGGGGGTGTAGGAGCTGGGGTAGGTTACAGAGATAGGGAGGGGGTGTAGGGGCTGGGGGAGCTTACAGAGATAGGGAGGGGGTGTAGGAGCTGGGGGAGGTTACAGAGATAGGGAGGGGTGTAGGCGCTAGGGGAGGTTACAGAGATAGGGAGGGGTGTAGGCGCTAGGGGAGGTTACAGAGATAGGGAGGGTTGTAGGTGCTGGAGAAGGTTACAGAGATAGGGAGGGAGTGTAGGGACTGGAGAAGGTTACAGAGATAGGGAGGGGGTGTAAGGGCTGGAGGAGGTTACAGGGATAGGGAGGGTTGTACGGGCTGGAGGAGGTTACAGAGATAGGGAGGGTTGTAGGGGCCGGAGGAGGTTACAGAGATAGGGAGGGTTGTAGGGGCTGGGGTAGGTTACAGTGATAGGGAGGGGGTGTAGGGGCTGGAGGAGGTTACAGAGATAGGGAGGGGGTGTAGGGGCTGGAGGAGGTTACGGAGATAGGGAGGGTGTAGGGGCTGGAGGAGGTTACAGAGATAGGGAGGGTTGTAGGGGCTGGGGGAGCTACAGAGATAGTGAGGGGTGTAGGGGCTGGTGGAGGTTTCAGGGATAGGGAGGGTTGTAGGGGCTTTGGGAGGTTACAGAGATAGGGAGGGGGTGTAGTGGCTGGAGGAGGTTACAGAGATAGGGAGGGGGTGTAAGGGCTGGGGTAGGTTACAGAGATAGGGAGGGGGTGTAAGGGCTGGAGGAGGTTACGGAGATAGGGAGGGTTGTAGGGGCTAGAGGAGGTTACAGAGATAGGGAGGGTTGTAGGGGCTGGAGGAGGTTACAGAGATAGGGAGGGGGTGTAGGGGCTGGAGGAGGTTACAGAGATAGGGAGGATTGTAGGGACTGGAGGAGGTTACAGAGATAGGGAGGGGGTGTAGGGGCTGTGGGAGGTTACAGAGATAGGGAGGGGTGTAGGGGCTGGTGGAGGTTACAGAGATAGGGAGGGGTGTAGGGGCTGGGGGAGGTTACAGAGATAGGGAGGGTTGTAGGGGCTGGGTGAGGTACAGAGATAGTGAGGGTTGTAGGGGCTGGTGGAGGTTACGGAGATAGGGAGGGGGTGTAGGAGCTGGGGGAGGTTACAGAGATAGGGAGGGGGTGTAGGGGCTGGGGGAGCTTACAGAGATAGGGAGGGGGTGTAGGAGCTGGGGGAGGTTACAGAGATAGGGAGGGGTGTAGGCGCTAGGGGAGGTTACAGAGATAGGGAGGGGTGTAGGCGCTAGGGGAGGTTACAGAGATAGGGAGGGTTGTAGGTGCTGGAGGAGGTTACAGAGATAGGGAGGGAGTGTAGGGACTGGAGAAGGTTACAGAGATAGGGAGTGGGTGTAAGGGCTGGAGGAGGTTACAGGGATAGGGAGGGTTGTAGGGGCCGGAGGAGGTTACAGAGATAGGGAGGGTTGTAGGGGCTGGGGTAGGTTACAGTGATAGGGAGGGGGTTGTGGGGGCTGGAGGAGGTTACAGAGATAGGGAGGGGGTGTAGGGGCTGGAGGAGGTTACAGAGATAGGGAGGGTTGTAGGGGCTGGAGGAGTTTACAGAGATAGGGAGGGGGTGTAGGGGCTGGAGGAGGTTACAGGGATAGGGAGGGGGTGTAGCGGCTGGAGGAGGTTACAGGGTTAGGGTTAGGGCGCAGTGGGATTTTAAAGATGGATGAGAAGTTTAATATTGATGTGCACCAGGGGCCAGTGTAACTGAGTGAAATACCCGGGGATGGTGGGTGAACGGGACCTGGTGAGTTTGGACACACCGGCCGCTGCATTAACTCCCCAGGCTTTGTGAAATGGGCAAGGAAGGGGGTCATCAGGAACCTCAGGGGTGTCCCCGAAGACCACCCACACCCTCAAACCCAACTCCAACCTCCAGCCTGAAATGCTGAGCCTCAGTCAAGCCCTCTGCCCTACCTGATTGGTGGACAGGGCGGGTCGCCTGTCCAATTGGAAGGGGGTCCGCCCCCCGGGCTGTTCAATACTTATTTGGGAGTCCCGGTTGCCTGTGGGGGTTTGGAGCAGGGGCTGGTTTGACACAGCAGTTACCGAGGAGCTAAGGTCTGCAGCTGAATCAGAAGCCTCACACTCAGTGCCAGGTGCTGGGGGGGAATCAGGAGAGAGAAAGAGAGAGAGAGAATAGAATCTTTTCTATTAGAGAGAGAAAAAGTAATTCATTGCACTCGAGAAGGAATCAGCAAACAGGGTAAAAAATGACCCAAGTTGAAACCCACATCACATACAACCACACCACGTATGTGGCCGAGCATTACATGGAACAGGAGGACGATTGGGATAGAGATCTACTACTGGACCCAGCCTGGGAAAAGCAGCAGAGGAAAGTAAGTGGGCAAGAATTTTTTAAAAAAATATATATATACACTATTATTTTTGGGCGAGGGGACAAGTCCAAAGTTCTCCCCAAAGGTTACCATTGTCCCAAGAATTCTGCCAAAGCTCCTTTTAAGCTCTTAACAAAAGTTTTTTAAAGTTTCACAGAAGTCCTGGAAAAGTTTTTTAAAGTTTTACAGAAGTTCTGGAAAAGTTTTTTAAAGTTTCACAGAAGTTCTGGAAAAGTTTTTTTAAAGTTTTACAGAAGTTCTGGAAAAGTTTTTTAAAGTTTTACAGAAGTCCTGGAAAAGTTTTTTTAAAGTTTTACAGAAGTTCCTGGAAAAGTTTTTTAAAAGTTTTACAGAAGTCCTGGAAAAGTTTTTTAAAAGTTTTACAGAAGTCCTGGAAAAGTTTTTTAAAAGTTTTACAGAAGTTCCTGGAAAAGTTTTTTTAAAGTTTTACGGAAGTCCCTGGAAAAGTTTTTTTAAAGTTTCACAAAAGTTCCCGGAAAAGTTTTTAAAGTTTCGCCGAAGTTTTTTGGGGAAGTTTTTTTTTGAAAAGTTCCACAGGAGCTCTGGAAGCGTTTAAAGTTGTTTTTGTTTTCTTTCTCCATAGGCAATTTCCCAATCTTGTTATTTTGGCGTTTAAAATCACGGTTTTAACAGCCAAACCTTTTTATGTTCTTGAGCGAAGGAAGCACAGAGAGATTGTCACGGATGATTCATTCCTAGCTGGTTCGAGTTTCGGGATTTTTCAAGGTGATCTTGTTCAGGAGAGACACATCTCAGTTTTACGAGGTGCCCAAAAGTGGCAGGCTGACGTCTTCCATCTGGACTGTGCGGGGAGGTCGGGTATTGGGTTTCTCAGTGCTAATAATTCATCACCTTAAATATCATGGGCTATCTTTAAAGTAAGAATCCTTCAGGACTCGTCCACGTTCTTTCAAGATGTGCAGAGTTTCCCTGCAAGGGGAGAGCGGGGGGGGGGCGGGGGGGGTGGAGAGTGTTGCATCCCTCTGTCAGCCTAGACAATTGCCCTGTCCCTGTGCCAGTCTAGACAATTGCCCTGTCCCTATGCCAGCCTAGACAATTGCCCTGTCCCTATGCCAGTCTAGATTAGTGCCCTGTCCCTGTGTTCCAGTCTAGACTAGTGCTCTGTCCCTATGCCAGTCTAGACTAGCATCCTGTCCCTGTTCCAGTCTAGACTAGTGCTGTATCCCTGTGCCAATCTAGACTAGCGCTGTGTCCCTGTGCCAGTCTAGACTAGCGCTGTGTCCCTGTGCCAGTCTAGACTAGCACTGTGTCCCTGTGCCAGTCTAGACTAGCATCCTGTTCCAGTCTAGACTAGTGCCCTGTCCCAGTCTAGACTAGCACTGTGTCCCTGTGCCAGTCTAGACTAGCACCCTGTCCCTGTGCCAGTCTAGACTAGCGCCCTGTCCCTGTGCCAGTCTAGACTAGCGCCCTGTCCCTGTGCCAGTCTAGACTAGCGTCCTGTCCCTGTGCCAGTCTAGACTAGCACCCTGTCCCTGTGCCAGTCTAGACTAGCGCCCTGTCCCTGTGCCAGTCTAGACTAGCACCCTGTGCCAGTCTAGACTAGTGCCCTGTCCCTGTGCCAGTCTAGACTAGCGCCCTGTCCCTGTTCCAGTCTAGACTAGCGCCCTGTCCCTGTGCCAGTCTAGACTGGCGCCCTGTCCCTGTGCCAGTCTAGACTAGCGCCCTGTCCCTGTGCCAGTCTAGACTAGCGCCCTGTCCCTGTGCCAGTCTAGACCTGTGCCCTGTGCCAGTCTAGACTAGCACCCTGTCCCTGTGCCAGTCTAGACTAGCGCCCTGTCCCTGTGCCAGTCTAGACTAGCACCCTGTCCCTGTGCCAGTCTAGACTAGCGCCCTGTCCCTGTGCCAGTCTAGACTAGTGCCCTGTCCCTGTGCCAGTCTAGACTAGCGCCCTGTCCCTGTGCCAGTCTAGACTGGTGCACGATTGCATTAGGCTGGGGAAGGAGCTGGAGTGTTGGCTGCTTGCTAAGGAATGTCAGGAATGGTGTGTAAACGGAGAGTGGATGATGCTTGGAGACCAGAATAACCACTGCACTGTAACTAATTATAACCTCCCTGGGGTACAGGCAGAGAGGAGACCTCGACCCAGTCTATCGAGAACTAATTGATCCTGAGCAATCTATTTAAACCCGGGTTAAAAAATTCTATTTTTGCAACTTGGCGATGCTTTCGGCTGGTAACCTGGAACTGAACTGTCGCTGCGAATCTCTCTTTGTCGGGATTGCCTTTAACCAGTGCTGGTGGGGCTACCAAGAGCAGGAGGGGCTGCCTCTCCCCTCCCCCACCCCCCACCCCCCCCAACCCGAGGGGCATCTTGATAGAGAAACCAGAACGTGGACGTGGCGTGATCAGCCCGTGTCCCGCCGGTAGAGGGACTTTACCTGCTGCCTACGCTCACACGTGCCTTCCCGGGTGTCCAGAAGGGCAGCCCCCACCTCTTAAAGGGCAGCTCCTGGCTCAGAACTTAAAGGGTCCTCCCCGAGGCACAGTGAGTGCAGTGGCCAACCTGCCGCAGGTTTTGTCAACAACGCCCAGCACTGCGGTCCTCCCGCACATGGCCGGGGGATTAAAATACCCCCCGGGGGTGGGGTAACAGGGATCTTTGGACGGGGACCTGCTGTTGCTCAGTTTCCCCAGTAGTTGCTGGTTTAGACAGGGCAGCGAGCGGAGTTGTCACTGGGCTAAATTTAGCACTATCTTCGGGAACGACTGACCAACAGGGGCAGGTTATACTTTCCCAAATATCCTTTAAGGGAGTGCGATACAGTCCCAGAGGCCGGCTGAGTGGGACTGAGCTCCCACAATAGCTGGGAGCTACAACCCTCGAATGGGGGCTATTATTATTATTTTGCAGCCTTTCACTTCCAAACTCTGGCCATCCCACCCTTGCTTTGGTTCACCAAATCTCGCCTGAGAGTCAATCATTTCAGGGAGATGAGGGTCGAAAATGAGGCTGTTTTTTTTTGATAATAATGACTTGCATTTATTTCGAAAGCATCTGCAAGCGAGTTAACACCCTCCTCACCCGAAACACGTCACAGGAGAGCTTTGGGATGGTCAAGTCTGGAGGTAGTGGAGGTGTGGGTGAGAGCTTCAGCAGCTGATGAGCTGAGACGGGGGGGGTGAATCCGGGCAATGTTCCGGGGGTGGAAATGGGCGAATAGGAGGTCGGAATCTCATCCCCCGGGTTCGAATGTGACACTAAGGCTGTGAACAGACTGGTTTAATCTCAGACTGTTCCCGGGGGCGGGGGGAGAGGGATGGAGCCGGTCCCTAGGGAACGGAGATCGGAGCGGGGACTGAAAACAATGGCTTCAGTCTTCCCGATATCGAATCGGAGGAAATTTCTGCCCATCCAGTACTGGATGTCGGATAAGCAGCCGGACAATTCAGAGAGAGCGGAGGAGTGGAGGGAGCTGGTGGTGAGGGACCGCTGGGCGAGGGAGCTGGTGGTGAGGGACCGCTGGGCGAGGGAGCTGGTGGTGAGGGACCGCTGGGCGAGGGCAGTGTACACGCGGTAACTGACTCTGTGCCTCCGGAGGGTGTTGCCGAGGGGCAGTGTGGAGATGAGAGATGGGGTGGGGACTTGGGATTGACCCTTGGGGGGCAGCAGAGGTAACGGTGTGGGAGCAGGGGGCTGGTGACTCTCCGCCCAGGATTCGACCGATGAGAATGGAAGGCGGAAAGAGCAATCCCACCCAGCTGGACCACAGCGGAGGGGCGTTGGAGGAGGATGGTGTGGTCACCCGTGTCAGAGGCTGCGGACAGGGCGAGGCGGATGAGGGGGGGATTGTTTACCCTCCTCACAGCCGCACTTTGTGACTTTGATAAGAGTGGGTTCAGTACTGAGGCTGGGAACGAAGCCGGATTGGAGGGATTCAAACACGGGACCCTGGAAAAGGCGGGAACCAACTTGGGAGGTGACAACACATTAAATGGCTTGGGCGAGGAAAGGCAGGTTGGAGGTGGGACAGGAGTTTGCAGGGGCCGGGGAAGTTACGGGCTGTTGTGTTCTGAGGGATGGGGTGAGGGCAGCAGAGTTAAAGGAGAGATGGACAATACCTGAAGAGAGAGGACGGTGAACAATCTCGGTTAAGCTGGGGCTCAGGAGGGGAGGTCGGCAGTTCTGGGGGAGCAGGGTCAGCAGCACAGGAGCTGCCTCACCTGGTCGAGATGCATTCAGAGAGGAGAGTGAGGGGAGAGAGGAGAGAATCTCAAGAAGCAGGTGAGTTCAGGGCTCAGGGTGGGGGTGGGGGCAGGGACGGTGCGTTAGTGTCTGAGGAGGTTGGCCAGGAAAGCTAGCAGACCCCCCCTGGGTGAGACAGGGCACAGGCAGCTCATCAGGATTGTCACAAAAGAGGCGTGGGCCCCTCGCATTTGTTGCTGGAGGTGAGGGTGGAGGAGGGAGGGGTTTAGAGGAAGAAGCTCGACGTCACTTGCTTGGTACCCCACCCACAAACATTCACTCCGTGCACCAGCGACGCACAGTAACAGCAGCGTGTTTACACCCAATTCACTAAACCACTCGACCGTAACTCTTGGTTGACCGTGTTGGGTAGTTGCTAAACTCACATGGACTGTTTTATCAGCTGATGTATGAAAATGTTCGACAATGTGCTCAATGTCTCTCTCATTGTAAATTACTTCACAATAAATTATGTGAACTAAAAAAAATCTACAAGATGCACTGCAGGAATTCACCGAGGCTCCTTCGACAGCACCTTCCAAACCCAAGACCTCTACCATCTAGAAGGACAAGGGCAGCAGACACATGGGAACACCACCACCTGGAAGTTCCCCTCCAAGCCACTCACCATCCTGACTTGGAAATATATCGGCCGTTCCTTCACTGTCACCGGGTCAAAATCCTGGAACTCCCTCCCTAACAGCACGGTGGATGTACCTACACCACATGGACTGCAGCGGCTCAAGAAGGCAGCTCACCACCACCTTCTCAAGGGGCAACTAGGGATGGGCAATAAACGCTGGGCCCAGCCAGCGACGCCCACATCCCGTGAATGAATTTTAAAACTGATGGTTTGAAGGAGGGGAAATACCCAGAGGATGAGGCTGGAATTAGGAAGGGTTTCAGGGGACTGGACCAGGAGCCAGGGGGGTTTGATGTGGTCCACTCAGGCTTGGCACAGAATAGCTGGACCAGTTATCCAGATAATCACAAGTCTCCGTCCCTTGGAATTCAGGGAGCAGAGATAAGGAGCGAGCTGGGGGAAGGGCCAGGGCAGGAATGGTTTTACTGTGGACTAGGACATCAAAGATGGAGCTGATCATGCGCTGGAGCTGATTGGTCACTGCAGAAATAAGGCGGAAAATTAAAGCACCAATGAGGGATTACTGGCCACACCACGGCCCAGAGCTAGCCCAGGGCTAGGGAGTGTGTAGGTTCGAGCACCACCCCTCAATCTTAACCACCCCCCCTCCATTCCAGACAGCACTCACCATATCAGCACTGAGGGAGCGCCGCACTGTCGGAGGGTCAGTGCTGAGGGAGCGCCGCACTGTCGGAGGGTCAGTGCTGAGGGAGCGCCGCACTGTCGGAGGGTCAGTGCCGAGGCAGCGCCACACTGTCGGAGGGTCAATACTGAGCGAGCGCCGCACTGTCGGAGGGTCAGTGCTGAGGGAGCGCCGCACTGTCGGAGGGTCAGTACTGAGGGAGCACCACACTGTCGGAGGGTCAGTGCTGAGGGAGCGCCGCACTGTCGGAGGGTCAGTGCCGAGGCAGCGCCGCACTGTCGGAGGGTCAGTACTGAGGGAGCACCACACTGTCGGAGGGTCAGTGCTGAGGGAGCGCCGCACTGTCGGAGGGTCAGTGCTGAGGGAGCACCGCACTGTCGGAGGGTCAGTACTGAGGGAGTGCCGCACTGTCGGAGGGTCAGTGCTGAGGGAGCGCCGCACTGTCGGAGGGTCAGTACTGAGGGAGTGCCGCACTGTCGGAGGGTCAGTGCTGGTTGGTACAGCTCTGTCCCTGTATAAAAGTGAGTGGCCTGGCTTGAGTTTTAAGGTTCTCCTCCCTTGGTCTGGACCCCCTTCCCCACCAGAGGAAATAGTTTCTCTATCGACCCTATTGAATCCTTTACTCATCTTAAACCCCTCAATTAGATCCCCCCCTTAACCTACACTCGAGGGAATACAAGCCCAGTCTGTGTGAGCTGCCCTGGTAATTTAACCCTGTTTAGTGGGGAAACAGATTGTGTGGAGGGTAAAAAATTCCACCAGATCCTCCCACAATTCAATTAACCAGAAATGTCAAACTGTACCTTTCAAACACTGCAGAGAAAGATCCCACTGTTTGCAGCTCACTCCGAGCCCCCAGGGACCCCCACCCCCACTCCGAACCCCCAGGGACCCCCACCCCCACTCCGAGCCCCCAGGGACCCCCACCCCCACTCCGAGCCCCCAGGGACCCCCACCCCCACTCCGAGCCCCCAGGGACCCCCACCCCCACTCCGAGCCCCCAGGGACCCCCACTCCCACTCCGAGCCCCCAGGGAGCCCCACCCCCACTCCGAGCCCCCAGGGACCCCACCCTCACTCAGCCCAACAGGGACCCCCACCCCCATTCCGAGCCCCCAGGGAGCCCCACCCCCACTCCGAGCCCCCAGGGACCCCCACCCCCACTCTGAGCCCCCACGGAGCACCACCCCCACTCTGAGCCCCCAGGGACCCCCACCCCCACTCCGAGCCCCCCAGGGACCCCCACCCCCACTCCGAGCCCCCAGGGACCCCCACCCCCACTCCGAGCCCAGCAGTAAATCCCCCACCTCCATTCAGTCTTCTATGTTCAGGAAAGGGTCCACTCTGTTTGACCGGTTGAAGTGGGGAGGGGTTTGGGATAGGAAGCCCTGTGGTGGGCTGAAGTGGGGTGCGGTGGGCAGGGGGCTGAGAGTTTGTGGAGACACTTTAAAAAAATTCTTTCACAGGATGTGGGCGTCGCTGGCTGGGCCCAGCATTTATTACCCATCCCTAATTGCCCTTGAGAAGGTGGTGGCGAGCCGCCTTCTTGAGCCGCTGCAGTCCATGTGGTGTAGGTACACCCACCGTGCTGTTAGGGAGCGAGTTCCAGGATTTTGACCCAGTGACAGTGAAGGAACGGCCGATATATTTCCAAGTCAGAATGGTGAGTGGCTTGGAGGGGAACTTCCAGGTGGTGGTGTTCCCATGTGTCTGCTGCCCTTGTCCTTCTAGATGGTAGCGGTTGTGGGTTTGGAAGGTGCTGTCTAAGGAGCCTTGGTGAGTTGCTGCAGTGCATCTTGTAGATGGTACACACACTGCTGCTACTGTGCGTCGGTGGTGGAGGGAGTGAATGTTTGTGGATGGGGTGCCAATCAAGCGGGGCTGCTTTGTCCTGTACAGTGTCAAGCTTCTTGAGTGAGGGAATTGCACTCATCCAGGCAAGTGGGGAGTATTCCATCACACTCCTGACTTGTGCCTTGTGGATAGTGGACAGGCTTTGGGGAGTCAGGAGGTGAGTTACTCACCGCAGGATTCCCAGCCTCTGACCTGCTCTTGTAGCCACAGTATTTATATGGCTAGTCCAGTTCAGTTTCTGGTCAATGGTAACCCCAGGATGTTGATATTGGGGGATTCAGCGATGTTAATGCCATTGAACGTCAAGGGGTGATGGTTAGATTCTCTCTTGTTGGAGATGGTCATTGCCTGGCACTTGTGTGGCATGAATGTTATTTGCCACTTGTCAGCCCAAGCCTGGATATTGTCCAGGTCTTGCTGCATTTGGACGTGGACTGCTTCAGTATCTGAGGAGCTGTGAATGGTGCTGAACATTGTGCAATCATCAGTGAACATCCCCACTTCTGACCTTATGATGGAAGGAAGGTCATTGATGAAGCAGCTGAAGATGGTTGGGCCGAGGACACTACCCTGAGGAACTCCTGCAGTGATGTCCTGGAGCTGAGATGACTGACCTCCAACAACCACAACCATCTTTGTGCTGGGTATGACTCCAACCAGCAGAGAGTTTTCCCCCTGATTCCCATTGACTCCAGTTTTGCTAGGGCTCCTTGATGCCACACTCAGTCAAATGCTGCCTTGATGTCAAGGGCAGTCACTCTCACCTCACCTCGGGAATTCAGCTCTTTTGTCCATGTTTGAACCAAGGCTGTAATGAGGTCAGGAGCTGAGTGGCCCTGGCAGAACCCAAACCAGTGTTGTAACTGTACTGGAACAGCTTGGCTAGGGGTGCGGCAAGTTCTGGAGCGCAAGTCTTCAATACTATTGCCAGAATATTGTCAGGGCCCAGAGCCTTTGCAGTATCCAGTGTCTTCAGCCGTTTCTTGATATCATGTGGAGTGAATCGAATTGGCTGAAGACTGGCATCGGTGATGCTGGGGACCTCTGGAGGAGGCCGAGATGGATCATCCACTCAGCATTTCTGGCTGAAGATTGTCCTAAATGCTTCAGCCTTATCTTTTGCACTGATGTGCTGGACTCCCCCATCATTGAGGATGGGGATATTTGTGGAGCCTCCTCCTCCAGTGAGTTGTTTAATTGTCCACCAGCATTCAAACTGGATGTGGCAGGACTGCAGAGATTAAATCTGATCCATTGGTTGTGGGATCGCTTAGCTCTGTCTATCACTTGCTGCTTATGCTGTTTGGCACACAAGTTGTCCTGTGTTATAGCTTCACCAGGTTGACACCTCATTTTTAGGTATGCCTGGTGCTGCTCCTGGTATGCCCTCCTGCACTCTTCATTGAACCAGGGTTGATCCCCTAGCTTGATGGTAATGGTAGAGTGGGGGATATGCTGGGTCATGAGGTTACAGATTGTGTTTGAGTACAATTCTGCTGCTGCTAATGGCCCACAGCACCTTATGGATGCCCAGTCTTGAATTGCTGGATCTGTTCAAAATCTATCCCATTTAGCACAGTGGTAGTGCCACACAACACGATGGAGGGTACCCTCAATGTGAAGACTCCACAACGACTGTGTGGTGGTCACTCCTACCAATACTGTCATGGACTGATGCATCTGTGACAGGTAGGTTGGTGAGGATTAGGTCAAGTATGTTTCTCCCTCTTGTTGGTTCCCTCACCACCTGTCACAGACCCAGTCTAGCAGCTATGTCCTTTAGGACTCGGCCAGCTCTGTCAGTAGTGGTGCTACCGAGCCACTCTTGGTGGTACATTCTGCGCCCTTGCCACCCTCAGTGCTTCCTCCAAGTGGTGTTCAACATGGAGGAACACTGATTCATCAGCTGAGGGAGGGCAGTACGTGGTAATCAGCAGGAGGTTTCCTTGCCCATGTTTGACCTGATGCCATGAGACTTCATGGGGTCCGGAGTCAATGTTGAGGACTCCCAGGGCAACTCCCTCGGGACTGTATACCACTGTGCCACCACCTCTGCTGGGTATGTCCTGCCGGTGGGACAGGGCATACCCAGGGATGGTGATGGTGGTCTCTGGAACATTATCTGTAAGATATGATTCCGTGAGGATGACTATGTCGGGCTGTTGCTTGACTAGCCTGTGAGACAGCTCTCCCAATTCTGGCACTAGCCCCCAGATGTTAGTAAGGGGGAGTTTGCAAGGTGGACAGGGCTGAGTTTGCCGTTGTCGTTTCCGGTGCCTGGGTCGATGCCGGCTGGTCTGCCCGGTTTCATTCCTTATTGACTGGGTTGTAGCGGTTTGATAAAGCCGAGTGTCTCGCTCGGCCATTTCAGAGAGCGTTTAGAGTCAACCACATCGCTGTGGGTCTGGAGTCACGTGTAGGCCAGACTGGGTAAGGATGGCAGATTTCCTCTCCTAAAGGGCATTAGTGAACCAGATGGGTTCCATGGTGGTCATCATCGGACTTTTAATGCCAAGCTTTTATTGATTTCAAATTTCACCGTGTGCTGTGGTGGGAGTTGAACTCTGGTCCTCAGACCATTACCCTGGGTCTCTGCTTCACTTGTCCAGTGACAATACCACGACCTCCCATGGACTATAGCTCACCACCACCTTCTCAAGGGCAATTAGGGATGGGCAATAAATGCTGGCCTGGCCAGCGAAGCCCACATCCCCGTGAGTGAATCTGAAACCAACTGAAAGACAACGGGATTGTGATTCTTATCGGGATCGTGGTCTTTATCGGGATCATGGTCTTTATCGGGATCGTGGTCCTTATTGGGATCGTGATTCTTATCGGGATCGTGATCTTTATCGGGATTGTGATCTTTATCGGGATTGTGATCTTTATCGGGATCGGGATCTTTATCGGGATCGTGATCCTTATCGGGATTGTGATCTTTATCGGGATCGTGATCCTTATCGGGATTGTGATCTTTATCGGGATCGTGATCCTTATCGGGATTGTGATCTTTATTGGGATCGTGATTCTTATCGGGATTGTGATCTTTATCGGGATCGTGATCCTTATCGGGATCGTGATCCTTATCGGGATTGTGATCTTTATCGGGATCGTGATCCTTATCGGGATTGTGATCTTTATTGGGATCGTGATTCTTATCGGGATTGTGATCTTTATCGGGATCGTGATCCTTATCGGGATCGTGATCCTTATCGGGATTGTGATCTTTATCGGGATCGTGGTCCTTATCGGGATCGGGATCGTGGTCCTTATCGGGATCGGGATCCTTATTGGGATCGGGATCTTTATCGGGACCGTGGTCCTTATTGGGATTGTGATCCTTATCGGGATTCAGAAGTTAAAGTTTTTCCCATAGGAAGGACCCACTTTGAGACGGTTTCGAGGGCCCCCATCTCTGTTTGTCCAGGTGGCCCCCCCCACTCCCATCCTGCGTTTCAAGGCACCCCCTCTCTGGGCATTGAGGACCCCACCCTGCCCCCACCCCCCCGGCCCCCTTCCCCCCACCCATCTCTCTGGGTGTCAAGTACCCCCCTCCCCCTCTCTGGGTGTCAGGTTCCCCCACCCCCACTGGGTGTCGAGTTACCCCCCCAAATCCCTGTCTGGGTTTTGAGGTCCCTCCTTGCCCCTCTATCTCTCTCTCTGGGTTTTGAGGTCCCCCCTTGCCCCTCTATCTCTCTCTCTGGGTTTCGAGGTCCCCCCTTGCCCCTCTATCTCTCTCTCTGGGTTTTGAGGTCCCCCCTTGCCCCTCTATCTCTCTCTCTGGGTTTCGAGGTCCCCCCTTGCCCCTCTATCTCAATCTCTGGGTTTCAAGGTCCCTCCTTGCCCCTCTATCTCTCTCCCTGGGTTTTGAGGTCCCCCATTGCCCCTCTATCTCAATGTCTGGGTTTCGAGGTCCCCCATTGCCCCTCTATCTCTCTCTCTCTGGGTTTCGAGGTCCCCCATTGCCCTTCTATCTCAATCTCTGGGTTTCGAGGTCCCCCATTGCCCCTCCATCTCAATCTCTGGGTTTCAAGGTCCCCCATTGCCTCTATCTCAATCTCTGGGTTTCGAAGTCCCCCATTGCCTCTATCTCAATCTCTGGGTTTCGAGGTCCCTCATTGCTCCTCTATCTCAATCTCTGGGTTTCGAGGTCCCCCTTGCCCCTCCATCTCAATCTCTGGGTTTCAAGGTCCCCCTTGCCCCTCTATCTCTCTCTATGGGTTTCAAGGTCCCTTCTTGCCCCTCTATCTCAATCTATGGGTTTCGAGGTCCCCCCCTTGCCCCTCCATCTCAATCTCTGGGTTTTGAGGTCCCCCCTTGCCCCTCTATCTCTCTCTATAGGTTTCGAGGTCCCCCCCTTGCCCCTCTATCTCCCTCTATGGGTTTCGAGGTCCACCCTTGCCCCTCTATCTCTCTCTATGGGGCTCGAGATCGCCCCTTGCCCCTCTGTCTCAATCTCTGGGTTTCGAGGTCGCCCCTTGCCCCTCTTTCTCAATCTCTGGGTTTCGAGGTTCCCCCTTGCCCCTCTATCTCTCTTTCTATGGGTTTCGAGGTCCCCCTCCCCTCTTTCTCTCTCTCACTCAGTTTCAAAGTCCCCCCTTCACTCTGGGTTTCGAGGCTCCCCTCACTCGTGGTGTTGGGTTTCGAGGCTCCCCTCACTCGTGGTGTTTTGCTGATGTGATGAGCTAACTGATGCCTCACATGTGCTGTTGGCACTTTCTGACCTTATAGGGGAGGCTCCACACCCTGTAGCAGCAGCCGAGCCCTCACTGCACAGGCACCGACTGAGATCATCGAGGTATTTTCAGTGAAGCCAGAACTTAATTAGGGCATTGGAGAGAGGGAGGGAGAGAGGGAGGGGGAGAGGGAGAGAGGGAGGGAGAGAGAGAGAGAGAGGGAGAGAGACAGAAGGAGAGAGAGAGGGATTGAGGGAGAGAGAGAGAGTGAGGGAGAGTGGAGAGAGGGAGTGAGGGAGGGTGGAGAGAGGGAGTGAGGGAGGGTGAGAGAGAGGGAGAGAGAGAGAGACAGAAGGAGAGAGAGAGAGTGAGGGAGAGTGGAGAGAGGGAGTGAGGGAGGGTGGAGCGTGAGGGAGGGGGAGAGAGGGAGGGAGAAACAAAGAGTGAGGGAAGGAGCGAGGAGGGGGGTGGAGGGAGAGAGAGGGAGAGAGAGAAGGAGAGAGGGAGGGTGGAGAGAGAGGGAGGGAGAGAGGGAGGGTGGAGAGAGAGGGAGGGAGAGAGAGAAGCAGGGAGAGAGAGAAGGAGAGAGGGAGGGTGGAGAGGGAGAAAAGAGAGAGGGTGGGAGAGAGAGGGTGGGAGAGAGAGGGTGGGAGAGAGGGAGGGTGGAGAGAGAGGGTGGGAGAGAGAGGAGAGAGGGAGGGTGGAGAGGGAGAGAAAGAGGAAAGCAGCAATTACGCAGGGCAGGAGAGAAAGTCCCAGAGAGATGGAGGGGCAGAAAGATAGGGAAGAATGAGAAAGAAATGGAGAGAGGGAATGAGACAAAGAGGCAGATGGATGAAGAAAGAGAGATAGGGGAAGCTAAACGTCCCCATTGGCCTGCCTGCAGTATAACTCTGTTCTGTATCATCCTATCAGTGGGGGTGTCACTATCAGTCCAGTGATCAGTGGGGGTTTTAGGGGGGGTTTTAGGGGGGGTTTTAGGGGGGGTGTCACTCTGCACCTGGGTTGGGGACTGTGAGGAGTGAATTCTGTCACAGAGAGTGTGTGTTTAAGACAAGGCCGCAAGGCTTCAGTTGTGAATTGATTCAACCAGAAATTACTGAGCCTCATTTGACTGAGTTCATTACCCCCAGCTCCGAAATATCTCATGGAGTTTCTCTTGAATTCGGTCATAGTTCAATCACAATTCTCAAAATCGAACAAGTGATAATGACCCAGATCGTCTGTTTTTAGTGATGTTGGATGAGGAATAAATATTGGCCCCAGGACACCGGGGAGAACTCCCCCCTGCTCTTCTTCCAATAGTGGCCGTGGGATCTTTTACACCCACCCGAGAGGGCAGACGGGGCCTCGGTTTAATGTCTCATCCTGAAAGACGGCACCTCCGACAGTGCGGCGCTCCCTCAGCACTGACCCTCCGACAGCGCGGCGCTCCCTCAGTACTGACCCTCCGACAGTGCGGCGCTCCCTCAGCACTGACCCTCCGACAGTGCGGCGCTCCCTCAGCACTGACCCTCCGACAGTGCGGCGCTCCCTCAGCACTGGCCCTCCGACAGAGCGGCGCTCCCTCAGCACTGACCTTCCGACAGTGCGGTGCACCCTCAGCACTGACCCTCCGACAGTGCGGCGCTCCCTCAGCACTGACCCTCTGACAGAGCGGCGCTCCCTCAGTCGTGGGACTGGGAGTGCCGGCCTGGATATTGGAGTGAAATCTCTGGAGTGGGGGTGGGTCAAACCCAGGACTCTGACTCTGGCATGAGAGGGGTATCCCAGGGCCTCGAGGGGATCAAGACCACCCTGAATGCCTCAGTGAGAGACGCCAGGAGTGTGTGCAGTAATCCTAACCAAATTGCTGTGTGCTTCAGCTCAGTGAACACTCAGGCTGTTGGTATTTCCCCAGCTTAATCCAGTGACTGCCTGTATTCCAGAGCTCTGGAATCTCGGCTATGTTTAGGAGCAGCTGGGTAATGTACCATTCCCTGATAAAGGGCCTATATTTGACCAGAGGGTCACATACCATTTCTGGAGTAGGTTCCTGCACTTTATTACACAGCCAGCATTCATCACTCCAATTTCAAACGGTCACCCTGGACGCCTATTAACTCTGGATACACTACTGCGCGCATAGGAACCTACACACTGAACATTACAGTACAGGAAGAGGCCTTTCAGCCCATCTCTATGGCCCACTCTCCCTACCCCTGTTTGTCCCACCCCAATCAGTATCTCCTTCTATTCCTGATGTATCAGTCTAAAGAAGCTGTTTTGAAGTGTGCTGCCTGTTGTAATGTAGCAAACACAGCAGCCAATTTACGCACAGCAAGATCCCACAAACAGCAAAGTGCTAATGACCCAGGTCATCTGCTTTTTATTTAGTGACGTTGGTTGAGGGATAAACATTGGCCCCAGGACAGTGCGGCGCTCTCTTGGCACTGACCCTCCGACAGTGCGGCGCTCCCTCAGCACTGACCCTCCGACAGTGCGGCGCTCCCTCAGCACTGACCCTCCGACAGTGCGGCGCTCCCTCAGCACTGACCCTCCGACAGTGCGGCGCTCCCTCAGCACTGACCCTCCGACAGTGCGGCGCTCCCTCAGCACTGACCCTCCGACAGTGCGGCGCCCCCTCAGCACTGACCCTCCGACAGTGCGGCGCTCCCTCAGTACTGACCCTCCGACAGTGCGGTGCTCCCTCGGCACTGACCCTCCGACAGTGCGGCGCTCCCTCAGCACTGACCCTTCGACAGTGCGGCACCCCCTCAGTACTGACCCTCCGACAGTGCGGTGCTCCCTCAGCACTGACCCTCCGACAGTGCGGCGCTCCCTCAGTACTGTCCCTCTGATAATGCGGTGCTCCCTCAGAGAGGGAGAGACGGAGAGAGAGTGACAAGGAGACAGAGAGAGAGACAAATTGGGCCACAGGAAACATTTGGAATTTGCAGCTTACAGAACTCTCCGCTAACTGAACCCCACCGGAAGAGATATTGTGGACACATCAAGAGTTCTCCCTATTGTCTCTGGGAATTATGTTAAAGAGGAACATCGAGTTCGAGAGATCAGTATAGCAAGGCGATCAAAGATCACTGCAACCTGCTGGATGTGTACTGGGCCAATGGGTGGTCAGTGTGGAACCACGTCCTCTGTAACATTCAGATACGAAACTCTTTCCTTCAATGGTTAAGTGTTGGAAGAGATTTTGCTTGAATTTTTTCTTGTACTGATTGTCATAGAAAAACAGCAACATGAGGAGGCCATTCTGCCCCTCGAGCCTGTTCCATCATTCAACGAGATCATTGATTCCCCGTATCCTAACTCCATCTGCACGCCATGGTGATAGACCTCTTAATACCCATGTCTAGCAAGAAATGTGCACAGTAACTAATGATAAGGTGAGAGGTTATAAAGATAATAAGAGATAGAACTAAAGGCCCTGTATCTGAATGCACGGAGAATTCGAAACAAGACAGGAGAATTGACAGCACAAATAGAAATAAGTACGTCTGATGTGACAGCCATTACCCTGTCATGGCTGGAGGATGCTAAAGACTGGGACCTGAATATTCAAAGGTATGTGACATTCAGGAAGGACAGGAAGCTCAGAAAAGGTGATGGGGTAGCTCTGTTAACTAAGGATGACATTGGTACAATGAAGAGAGATGACCTTAGTTCTGGAGATCAAGATGTAGAATCAGTTTGGGTGGAGATGAGAAATAGTGAAGGTAAGAAGTCACTTGTGGCAGTGGTTTACCGGCCCCCTAACAGTAACCACACTGTAAGGTGGGGTATACAGGAAGAAATAATTGGCGCTTGTGAGAAAGAATGGAGATAATCATGGGTGATTTTGATCTACTTATAGATTGGACAACTCAGATTGGCAAAGGTAGCCTGCGTGATGAGTTCATAGAGTGTTTTCAGGACAGTTTCTTAGCGCAGCACATTTTAGAACCAACCAGAGAGCAGGCTATATTCGATCTGGCAATGTTCAATGAGACAGGGTTAATTAATGACCTCATAGTGAAGGCGCCCCTCGGTAGCAGTGATCATAATATGATTGAATTTCACATTCAGTTTGAGGGAGAGAGGAGTGGACCTGAGACTAGTGTTTTAAATTTAAAGAAGGACAATTATGGGGGCATGAAGACAGAGCTGGCTCAAGTGAACTGGGAAATTAGGTTAAGGGATAGGTCAGTAGTGAGGCAGTGGCAGACATTTAAAGAGATATTTCAGAATACTCAGGAACGATGCATTCCAGTGAGAAAAAAAGACTCTACAGGAAGGACCGTGGCTAACTAAAGAATTTAAAGATAGTATCAAATTGAAAGAAAAAATGTATAATTTCACAAAGATGAGCGGCAGGTCAGAAGATTGGACAGAATATAAAGAACAGCAAAGAAAGACTAAAAGATTAATAAGGAGGGAAAAATTTGTGAACAAGGGAAGGCAATCTAGAAACACAAAAACAGATAGTAAAAGTTTCTATAGGTATTTAAAAAGGATAAGAATAAGTAAAGTGAGCATTGGTCCCCTGGAGAGTGAGAATGGGGAATTAATAATGGAATATAAGGAAATGGCGGATGAAGTGAACAGATATTTTGCGTCTGTCTTCACTATACAGGATACATATAGGATCCCAGAAATAATTATGAATTGGGAGGTGAAAGGGGGAGGGAGGGAATTTAAAACAATGATAATCACCAGCGAAAGGGTAGTGAGAAAATTATTAGAACTAAAAGCTGACAAGTCCCCAGGTCCTGATAGGCTTCATCCAAGAGTCTTAAAAGAACTGACTGCTGAGATAGTAGATGCATTGGTTTTAATGTTCCAAAATTCCCTAGATTCTGGAAAGGTCCCATCAGATTGGAAAATAGCAATAATGACTCCTCCATTCAAGAAAGGAGGGAGACAGAAAGCAGGAACCTACAGGCCAGTTAGTTTAACATCTGTCATAGGGAAACTGGTGGAATCTATTATTAAGGAGGTTATAGCGGGGCACTTAGAAAATCTCAATGCAATCAGGCTGAGTCAACATGGTTTGGTGAAAGGGAAATTATGTTTGACTAATTTATTGGAGTTCTTTGAGGAAGTAACAAGCAATGTGGATAAAGGGGGATCTGAGGGTGTGCTCTACTTAGATTTCCAGAAGACATTTGACAAGGTGCCACACCAAAGATTATGACACAAAATAAGAGCTCATGGTGTAAGTGGGGGTGGGGGGGTAACATATTAGCATGGACAGAAGATTGGTTGGCTAACAGGAAACAGAGAGTAGGCATAAATGGGTCATTTTTGGGTTGGCGAGATGTAACGAGTGGTGTGCCACAGGGATCAGTGCCGGGACCTCAACTGTTTACAATTTATATCAATGCCTTGGATGAAGGGACTGAATGTATGGTTGTTAAATCTGCTGATGACATGAAGGCAGGTAGGAAAGTAAGATGTGAAGAGGACATAAGGAGTCTGCAAAGATACATAGATGGGTTAAGTGAGTGTGAAAGAATTTGGCAGGTGGAGTATTATATGGAAAGTGTGAACTTTTCCACTTTGACAGGAAGAATAGAAAAGCAGCACATTATTTAAATGGAGAGAGAGATTGCAGAACTCTGAGGTACAGAGGGATCTGGGTGTCCTGGTACATCAATCAGGAAAAGTTAGTCTGCAGGTACAGCAAGTGAACAGGAAGGAAAATGGGATGTTGTTGTTTATTGCAAGGGGAATGGGATTTAAAAATAGGGATGTTTTACTGCAGTTGTACAGGGTGTTGGTGAGACCACATCTGGAGCACTGTGTACAGTTTTGGTCTCCTTATTTAAGGAAGGATATAAATGTGTTAGAAATAGTTCAGAGAAAGTTCACTCGACTGATTCCTGGGATGAGGAGTTTATCTTATGGGGAAAGGTTGAGCAGGTTGGGCCCTGTACCCATTGGAGTTTAGAAGAATGAGAGGTGATCTTATTGAAACATATCAGATCCTGAGGGGGCGCTGGACAGGGTGGAGGCTGAGAGGATGTTTCCCCTCATGGGAGAGACTAGAACCAGAGGGCACAGTTTACAAATACGGAGACCGGGACTGTGCACGGTAACTCCGAGTGTGGGATACGGAGACCGGGACTGTGCACGGTAACTCCGAGTGTGGGATACGGAGACCGGGACTGTGCGCGGTAACTCCGAGCGTGGGATACGGAGACCGGGACTGTGCACGGTAACTCCGAGTGTGGGATACGGAGACTGGGACTGTGCACGGTAACTCCGAGTGTGGGATACGGAGACCGGGACTGTGCGCGGTAACTCCGAGCGTGGGATACGGAGACCGGGACTGTGCGCGGTAACTCCGAGCGTGGGATACGGAGACCGGGACTGTGCGCGGTAACTCCGAGCGTGGGATACGGAGACCGGGACTGTGCGCGGTAACTCCGAGCGTGGGATACGGAGATCGGGACTGTGCGCGGTAACTCCGAGTGTGGGAAACGGAGACCGGGACTGTGCGCGGTAACTCCGAGTGTGGGATACGGAGACCGGGACTGTGCACGGTAACTCCGAGTGTGGGATATGGAGACCGAGACTGTGCACGGTAACTCCGAGTGTGGGCTTTAAGGAGCATCTTAAAGAGGGAGAGAGAGAACAAGCAAGAGAGAGATGAAGATTTTTAGGGAGGGAAGTCCAGAGCTTAGGGTCTGGGCAGCTGCAAACTACGGCCTGACACACAGGACTTGGGCTGAATGATAACACTGATGTTGGAATAACGTGCCAAGGTTTAAGATTAACCTTGTCCAGTTTGGACCAGTGATACAGGACCCATAGATGTCTGGTCATTTAAGCTGCCTGAAGTTGTGAGCGGCTGCGTAAGCTGTAAAGTGAACATGAGATGTTTAAAATTTTAATCCTGTCAGCATTTAACGATCTGACTCACCTCTCTCATCTTGTCCAATACTTCTCTGCCCCACACCCATCACTGCCTCCTCCGATCCCACTCCGATTGCAGACACACAGTTTACCCACTTCACCCCTTCCACTAGACCCACATACTCCACCCTGGCTTGCTGGAGTGCGGCTTCCAAGGGTCGGGAATGGTTGTCAACCTCCCAGGTGGAGCTATTCGACCTGGGGCAGCATCGCCGGGTCTGACTTGCTAACCAACCCCCATCAGCGGGGAGAGCTGGGGTTGTGCGGTGGTGGGGGGAGGGTGGTGGTCTTGGCTTGGAGGGGATTCTGTACCACATTCCAATGATGCCCACCCTGCCTGAATTGGCTCTTTCGGGTCACCCTGGGTTTGCTGGAGAGAGAGAGGGGGGGAGTCGGGTGGGAGGCGGGGCTGGACAGGGTTTGGGGGAGAGGAGCCCCCCCTGGCCGGAAGCACTATATCTCACCCCACCCCAGCATAGCCCCCCCTCTGGGGACAGGGGCTGGGGCAGGGAGAGGGCAGGAGGGGGATGGATTGACGAGGTCGATGCATGGGTGGGCGGTTTTAACCCTGAACGCAAAGCGATGCCGTAACCAGAGCCATCGGTGCACCCGGAGTCCCAATCGTGAAGGGTCCACCTTTCAACCCAGAGGCAAATGGGGCAAAGTTGATTTCACTGGGTCCAGTTCATGGATCTATCTGCTGGTTTGACATGAGGACGAAGGTGGCTGATATGTAAAGGCAGGAGTTTGAGACCCCCTCCCTTGAGATTAGATGTGGCGATGCACAAAATGGCACCGAGACTGAGAATGATCAAATCCTCCAGAACAGGAGGAGGCCGTTCAGCCCTTCGTACCTGTGCTAGGCCATTGAAAGATCTATCCAATTCGTCCCCACTCCCCCTCCCCCGCTCTCTCCCCCCCACAGTCCTGCAAATTTCTCCTTTTCGAGTATTTATCCAATTCCCCCCTTTTGAAAGTTCCTATTGAATCTGCTTCCACCGCCCTTTCAGGCAGCGCCTTCCAGATCACAACAACTCGCTGTGTCAAAAAAACATTCTCCTCATCTCCCCCTCTGGCTCTTTTCCCGATTCTCTTCAATCTGTGTCCCTCTGGTTACCGACCCTCCTGCCACTGGAAACAGTTTCTCCTTATTCACTCGATCCAAACCCTTCCTGATTTTGAACCCCTCGATTCAATCTCCCCCTTAACCTTCTCTGCTCTAAGGAGAACAATCCCAACTTCTCCCAGTCTCTCCACATGAACTGAGGTCCCTCATCCCTGGGAACGTTCTAGTAAATCTCCCTCCACACCCTCTCCGAGACCTTGGCATCCTTCCTAATGTGTGGGGCCCAGAATTGGACAGGATCCTCCCGCTGGGGTCTAACCCGTGTTTGGAAAGGGTTTCACACCACAGCCTTGTTTCTGTATCTGTGTCTCTATTTGTAAAGCCCAGGATTCTGTCTTCCTGTTTAACAGCCTTTCTCTACTTGTCCCACCACCTTCAATGATTTGGACATGTAAAACCCTTCAGACTTTCTGCCCCTATCATACTCCCTACCTCTCTCCTCCAGGCCTACACAGAATTCCTCCTGCCCCCATCCTTACTGCAATCCAGATATATTGGCCTGTCTCCTTCTCCAACTCAACTGTTCCCAGGATTTCTGAACCTGTGTTTGCCCACCCTCATCCACAGTCGGCTCCGTCTTCACCTCCCCACAACAATCTTTCAAAACCCAAGCCAGCCGTCAATTAACTCCCAATTTCTCCATTGACCTTCATCCGCTCTCTGACCTTTTTTTACCTTGGTGATGTCAGTGCTGAGGGAGCGCCACACTGTCGGAGGGTCAGCGCTGAGGGAGCGCCGCACTGTCGGAGGGTCAGTACTGAGGGAGCGCCGCACTGTCGGAGGGTCAGCGCTGAGGGAGCGCCGCACTGTCGGAGGGTCAGTACTGAGGGAGTGCCACACTGTCGGAGGGTTAGTGCTGAGGGAGCGCCGCACTGTTGGAGGGTCAGCGTTGAGGGAGTGCCTCACTGTCGGAGGGTCAGTGCTGAGGGAGCGCCGCACTGTCGGAGGGTCAGTACTGAGGGAGCGCCACACTGTCGGAGGGTCAGTGCTGAGGGAGTGCCACACTGTCGGAGGGTCGGTGCTGAGGGAGCGCCGCACTGTCGGAGGGTCAGTGCTGAGGGAGTGCCACACTGTCGGAGGGTCGGTGCTGAGGGAGCACCGCACTGTCGGAGGGTCAGTACTGAGGGAGCGCTGCACTGTCGGAGGGTCAGTACTGAGGGAGCGCCACACTGTCGGAGGGTCAGTGGTGAGGGAGCGCCGCACTGTCGGAGGGTGAGTACTGAGCGAGCGCCGTACTGTCGGAGGGTTAGTGCTGAGGGAGCGCCACACTGTCGGAGGGTCAGCGTTGAGGGAGTGCCTCACTGTCGGAGGGTCAGTGCTGAGGGAGCGCCGCACTGTCGGAGGGTCAGTGCTGAGGGAGTGCCACACTGTCGGAGGGTCAGTGCTGAGGGAGTGCCACACTGTCGGAGGGTCGGTGCTGAGGGAGCACCGCACTGTCGGAGGGTCGGTGCTGAGGGAGCGCCGCACTGTCGGAGGGTCAGTACTGAGGGAGCGCCACACTGTCGGAGGGTCAGTGGTGAGGGAGCGCCGCACTGTCGGAGGGTGAGTACTGAGCGAGCGCCGCACTGTCGGAGGGTCAGTACTGAGGGAGCGCCGCACTGTCAGAGGGTGAGTACTGAGCGAGCGCTGCACTGTCGGAGGGTCAGTACTGAGGGAGCGCCACACTGTCGGAGGGTCAGTGGTGAGGGAGTGCCTCACTGTCGGAGGGTCAGTGCTGAGGGAGCGCCGCACTGTCGGAGGGTCAGTGCTGAGGGAGTGCCACACTGTCGGAGGGTCGGTGCTGAGGGAGCACCGCACTGTTGGAGGGTCAGTACTGAGGGAGCGCTGCACTGTCGGAGGGTCAGTACTGAGGGAGCGCCACACTGTCGGAGGGTCAGTGGTGAGGGAGCGCCGCACTGTCGGAGGGTGAGTACTGAGCGAGCGCCGCACTGTCGGAGGGTTAGTGCTGAGGGAGCGCCGCACTGTCGGAGGGTCAGCGTTGAGGGAGTGCCTCACTGTCGGAGGGTCAGTGCTGAGGGAGCGCCGCACTGTCGGAGGGTCAGTGCTGAGGGAGTGCCACACTGTCGGAGGGTCAGTGCTGAGGGAGTGCCACACTGTCGGAGGGCCGGTGCTGAGGGAGCACCGCACTGTCGGAGGGTCAGTGCTGAGGGAGCGCCGCACTGTCGGAGGGTCAGTACTGAGGGAGCGCCACACTGTCGGAGGGTCAGTGGTGAGGGAGCGCCGCACTGTCGGAGGGTGAGTACTGAGCGAGCGCCGCACTGTCGGAGGGTCAGTACTGAGGGAGCGCCACACTGTCAGAGGGTGAGTACTGAGCGAGCGCTGCACTGTCGGAGGGTGAGTACTGAGTGAGCGCCGCACTGTCGGAGGGTCAGTACTGAGGGGGCGCCGCACTGTCAGAGGGTGAGTACTGAGCGAGCGCCGCACTGTCGGAGGGTCAGTACTGAGGGGGCGCCGCACTGTCGGAGGGTCAGTACTGAGGGAGCGCCGCACTGTCAGAGGGTGAGTACTGAGCGAGCGCCGCACTGTCGGAGGGTCAGTACTGAGGGAGCGCCGCACTGTTGGAGGTGCCATCTTTCAGACAAAGAAATGGTGGGTATGGGGGAGGGGGAGTTCTCCCTGGTGTCCTGAGGTCAATATTTATTCCTCACTGAGCATACTGGGATATTGAGGAAATGTATCACATGATTTGTAGGTGACCCTTGCTCCTTGATTTGTGGTGATTGGTCAGTTGAATCTTAGCTGTCAGGATGGTTTCAAAAGAGGCGATCTTTAGTATGGGGGGAGTTACAATGGAGTTAGGTGGGAGTCCTCAGTTTGGTGTTGCTTTGATCCGGTTATGGACCATTAACATTTAAAAAGAAATCCGAATATCTCCTTTTAACCAGTAGAACTACACCACAAGATGTTAGTTTAAAAAAAGACACAAACATTATTATATGTGAAAGAATTAAATAAAAGCAGTGCTATTAACTTAACACTAAGCTGTCTAACAACGTATGTTATGCACTCAGGTTTACTTACCCCAAGAATTCTCTTTTAAAACACATCAATCTTAAACTTATTTAAGAAGGCTACGGTCCTTTGGAGAATTCTCTTCAGCTCCAGCTATTCTCAGAGGTAAAACTTTCACTTACCCTCTCTTGACTGTGTATGCCTTAGCCTCTTGCACTGGTTACTTTTTCAATACGTCCAAGCTAATTAAGCTGGTCACTTTCTTTTGCAAAAAGATACTGTGAGGACCACTGTAGATTCTTCCACTAGCTTCAAACTGGGTAATCTTCCAGCTTCTGTTCCCTCAGAAAATTCAAACCCAGATTAAGCCTCACCCCCCCTTACACATGATCAATGATGAAGTTAGTGTTTTACTCTGCTTACAGTGCAGGTCTACCTAACTGTCATTTGGCTAACTTCTCTCAGTGAGCTGCAAATCACACGGGGTCCAAACTGCAACTAACTTTTCCAGCAAACGACCAGATAAAAACCAGAGAGCCTTATTGAGCTCCACACATCCCCATGACAACATAGCCTGCTCTGGGCTGTCCTCAAACTGACCTTGGAAGTTAATTATGCCTCATTTATCATTTCATTTTTGATCTGATGAAGTGACTTTTGCAACCTTTCAAGGTTCATTGAATGCTTTTGAAATAAATTAGCTTGAAGTCCCAAAACAAAACCATCTCCCTGGATGGCCATTTCTGTAAGGATGCAGACATTGTGTCTCCAGTTCTTTAGCAGAATAAGCCCACCTGCTGTTTCGTGGGTCTATCTCTTCTACTATGACTCTAATAAACGAACATGGGTTAGTTTCTGATCTGCCATTTCCTTAGGTGTTCTGGCAACATCTAAAGCCCAGCGTTTTAATTAACCTTACCTGGAGTATTGTTGAAAATAGACATTTTGTTGAAGCTTTTTGTCTTGCACTCATCAGGACAATCACAGGAATACCAATACATTACATTTCTCGCTATTAATCTCTAAAAACAACATGGCCCCACACTTTTAAGTGTAATAGACTCCAAGCTTGCTTTAATTGCATTCATCCCAATTTTTTATAATTAAACTTTAATTCCTAAACCTAAAAATTATTTACTAAAACACAGGAACCATGATTTAAATATTCGCAACAGTACATTGGGCAGAGGCAGACATGAGAGAAGGCATCCCAACCTAGCAGTCCTGATCCCAGCATTTTGGGCAGGAAAACCAGATGATTTTAGTCTAAATTCTCAACACCTTCTGATAAACCCACAGAGAAATGATAGTAACACCCAGGACAGTTGGTCAGAGTGGGCGCAACATCACAGGTATAACACAGGGATGGTGCAGATGGCGGAATGGGAGAGGAGGGATTTGTGGAGATCAAGGGTTGGATATCAGGAATCAGGAATCTCAAGGTGAACATCAGGAAGTACTTACACAGAACATTATCCTGGAGATTAAATAGGAGGGGAGAGCGTACATGGGAGTGTTTGATGGGGAGAGTGTAGAGGGAGCTTTACTCTGTATCTAACCCCGTGCTGTACCTGTCCTGGGAGTGTTTGATGGGGACAGTGTAGAGGGAGCTTTACTCTGTATCTAACCCCGTGCTGTACCTGTCCTGGGAGTGTTTGATGGGGACAGTGTAGAGGGAGCTTTACTCTGTATCTGACCCCGTGCTGTACCTGTCCTGGGAGTGTTTGATGGGGACAGTGTAGAGGGAGCTTTACTCTGTATCTAACCCCGTGCTGTACCTGCCCTGGGAGAGTTTGATGGGGACAGTGTAGAGGGAGCTTTACTCTGTATCTAACCCCGTGCTGTACCTGCCCTGGGAGAGTTTGATGGGGACAGTGTAGAGGGAGCTTTACTCTGTATCTAACCCCGTGCTGTACCTGTCCTGGGAGTGTTTGATGGGGATGGTGTAGAGGGAGCTTTACTCTGTATCTAACCCCGTGCTGTACCTGCCCTGGGAGTGTTTGATGGGGACAGTGTAGAGGGAGCTTTACTCTGTATCTAACCCATGCTGTACCTGTCCTGGGAGTGGTTGATGGCCAGTTTTCCCTCTGAAGGAACACTGTGTACTTTCAACTCTGAGATCACCTCAGTAATTAGGGGACAGGAATGAAATGTACGAGTCACGAAGCAAATATTTGGCCAAACGCTGGGAGGTCCCAGGTGGTGAATGTCCGTCAAAGAGCCATGAGTGGTAACTGGTGAAACAGGTTGGACTATCCCTATGGGTCTGTTTCTCCTGCAGCAACTAATGAGGTCAAATCCATTTGGGCTGTTACCATTGTAGATTCCTCTGACCGGTCGGACTCTATGTGAAGCAAAATCTGATCACATAAGAGATCTTTAGGGCTTGGACAGGCTCAGGATCCCGAACCCAGGCAGAGATTGCAATGCTTACTTTGAGTAGACGATCCTCTCTCTCTGCCTCTGTCTCTCTCTCTCTGTCTCTCTCTTTGTCTCTCTCTCTCTCACATGGGGTGGGGGGGAAAAAAGGGCATCATTTTCAATCCTCACCTGGCACCTGCCCACTTTATTACCCCGACCACCTTAGTTACATTCACGGGATGTGGGCGTCGCTGGCTGGGCCAGCATTTATTGCCCATCCCTAATTGCCCCTTGAGAAGGTGGTGGTGAGCTGCCTTCTTGAGCCGCTGCAGTCCCTGTGGTGTAGGTACACCCACAGTGCTGTTAGGGAGGGAGTTCCAGGATTTTGACCCAGTGACAGTGAAGGAACGGCCGATATATTTCCAAGTCAGGATGGTGAGCGGCTTGGAGGGGAACTTCCAGGTGGTGGTGTTCCCATGTGTCTGCTGCCCTTGTCCTTCTAGATGGTAGTGATCGTGGGTTTGGAAGGTGCTGCCGAAGGAGCCTTGGTGATTTCCTGCAGTGCATCTTGTAGATGGTACACACACTGCTGCTACTGTGCGTCGGTGGTAGAGGGAGTGAATGTTGAAGGTGGTGATGAGGTGCTGATTAAGTGGGCTGCTTTATCTGATCTATATGACTGAGTATTAACATTATACCATTACCATGGAAAACACCAGGAATCTTAAACTAGAACAATCCATCGTTTCGCCATCTCTGAGAGTGAATGGGTTTGGCTCCTTTGGGATTGCGGACAGTGGGAGTGAACGGGAAGGGGTTTGGGTCCATTGGGATTGTGGACAGTGGGAGTGAATGGGAAGGGGTTTGGGTCCATTGGGATTGTGGACAGTGGGAATGAACGGGAAGGGGTTTGGGTCCATTGGGATTGTGGACAATGGGAGTGAACGGGAAGGGGTTTAGGTCCAATGGGATTGTGGACAATGGGAGTGAAAGGGAATGGGTTTGGGTCCATTGGGATTGTGGACAGTGGGAGTGAACGGGAAGGGGTTTGGGTCCATTGGGATTGTTTTTCTGCCATTCGGTGTTTGTTAATCTACTAATCCTAAAAATCAGGCCATTCAGCCCATCTGCTGGTGTTTCTGTTCCACATAAGAGTCCTCCCACCCCCTCTCCATCTCCCCCCATCACCATATCCTTCTATTCCTTTCTCCCTCATGTGTTTATCCAGCTTCCCCCTCAAATGTATCGATACTATTCACCTCGCCCACTCCCTGTGGGAGCGAGTCCCACATTCTCCCCACTCTCTGGGTGAAGAAGTTTCTCCTGAATTCCCGGTGGGTGAGAGTTGGATTTAAGCAGGCTGGTGCTGCAGGTGAGAGAGAGAGAGAGGGCGGGCGGTGGTCAATACTGTCTGAATGACCTGGAGGTCCTCAGATGTAGGGTGCGGTGGGGGTGGGGAAGGGTGGGTGCAGGAGTCACTTGGCACTGTGACGGAGAGCAAGAAGGCATGAGCCAAGACATTGGCAAGTTGCGGTTATATTTAAAGAACAGCGAATTCCTTCGGCCTTTCTGTGCGGTGAGCTAATCATCAAGTGAAGCTAAATAAAGGCTGGGAGTTTGAGAAGTCGCTGAGCTAGGGGTAACTTGAGACAGGAGGCAGGAGACTGTGAGGGAGCTGGGAGGAGGGGGGGATGGTGAGGAGGGGGTGGTGCGGTGACAGAGGAAGGGAATTTAATCAGTGTCAAGGCTCAATTCCTTGATATCAGTCACTGCAAAGCGTAGAGATGAATTATTTCCTCTCACTGTCTCTGCCCTCACAGTGCGGCGATCCCTAAGGTCTCTTTGTGAAGCGTAGGACCCTGCAGTGTTGTAGCAGGCCCTTCGGCCCCTTTGCCGTTGCTGGCTCTACGTGCAAGAGATGCCCAATTTAATCCCATACCAACAAACCCGCTCTGCCCCCCGACTAATATGACAGGGCAATGGGACAAGGTGGAATACACTTCAAAAGGGCTAGCCCACACTAGACGGGCTGAATAGTCACCGCCATCTGCCCACGATCCCTACAAATTTCTCCTTTTCGAGTATTTATCCAATTTCCCCCTTTTGAAAGTTCCTATTGAATCTGCTTCCACCGCCCTTTCAGGCAGCGCCTTCCAGATCACAACAACTCGCTGTGTCAAAAAAACATTCTCCTCATCTCCCCCTCTGGCTCTTTTCCCGATTCTCTTCAATCTGTGTCCCTCTGGTTACCGACCCTCCTGCCACTGGGAACAGTCTCTCCTTATTCACTCGATCCAAACCCCTTCCTGATTTTGAACGCCTTGATTCAATCTCCCCCTTAACCTTCTCTGCTCCAAGGAGAACAATCCCAGCTTTTTGAGTGAGAGTGTTGGGGATAATTGGGAATGAATTGGTGCGGTGTTAGCAAATAACCTGCAACCCCACCCCCCCCCGGGCCAAGACTGGCTCGTGTTTCTGGAGAGTGACTCGATTTAGTTACAGGACACCCTGATCTGCCATCTTGCAGGGCTCCAGACCTCCCACAAAGAGCTGCCTAAATCTAGCTGCATGTGAGAGACAGGAGACAGATACCAGCAGCTGTCAGCTGTGCACTATTCTCCGCTCACACTCACTGCCTTTCCACATACTGTGTCCGCATGTGCAATTTAAAAGGAGAGGGCTGGGTGTGGGAGCAGGGTGACCAAGGACCCTGACAGCGCGGCGCTCCCTCAGCACTGACCCTCCGACAGCGCGGCGCTCCCTCAGCACTGACCCTCCGACAGCGCGGCGCTCCCTCAGCACTGACCCTCCGACAGTGCGGCGCTCCCTCAGCACTGACCCTCCGACAGTGCGGCGCTCCCTCAGCACTGACCCTCCGACAGTGCGGCGCTCCCTCAGTACTGACCCTCCGACAGCGCGGCGCTCCCTCAGCACTGACCCTCCGACAGTGCGGCGCTCCCTCAGCACTGACCCTCCGACAGTGCGGCGCTCCCTCAGCACTGACCCTCCGACAGTGCGGCGCTCCCTCAGTACCGACCCTCCGACAGTGCGGCGCTCCCTCAGCACCGACCCTCCGACAGAGCGGCGCTCCCTCAACACCGACCCTCCGACAGTGCGGCGCTCCCTCAGCACTGACCCTCCGACAGTGCGGCGCTCCCTCAGCACTGACCCTCCGACAGTGCGGCGCTCCCTCAGCGATGACCCTCCGACAGTGCGGCGCTCCCTCAGCACTGACCCTCCGACAGTGCGGCGCTCCCTCAGCACTGACCCTCCGACAGTGCGGCGCTCCCTCAGCGATGAACCTCCGACAGTGCGGCGCTCCCTCAGCACTGACCCTCCGACAGAGCGGCGCTCCCTCAACACCGACCCTCCGACAGTGCGGCGCTCCCTCAGCACTGACCCTCCGACAGTGCGGCGCTCCCTCAGCACTGACCCTCCGACAGTGCGGCGCTCCCTCAGCACTGACCCTCCAATGGAGGGAGAGAGAGAGAACTACCCACTGTGTCATGATTTGCCATTGAAAGAGTTGTGAATGATTTGGTCTCCTGGAACCTCAGGTCAACCTTTGAACGAAGACTTTACACTGACTCCATGACTCCAGTCCTCTCCCTGATACAAGTTGCTCCCACTTCGTGTGTAGAGTGCCCAGGCTCTGCAGCCCTGCAATGCCCTCCTCTCACGTGTGTCATTTCTGTGTGACTCCAGGCAGCTATTGCACTGGGAGTGGCATATCCCAGGAGGAGTGTTTAGAGAACAGGGCTACAGTGAGGAGGCCTAGATGCAAGGCCAATAGTGGGAGAGGTTCTGGGGTAGCGGGGGGTGCAGAGGTTACAGAGATCGGGAGGGTTGTAGGGGTTGAAGGAGGTTACAGAGATAGGGAGGGTTGTAGGGGCTGGAGGAGGTTACAGAGATAGGGAGGGTTGTAGGGGCTGGAGGAGGTTACAGAGATAGGGAGGGTTGTAGGGGTTGGAGGAGGTTACAGAGATAGGGAGGGTTGTAGGGGCTGGAGGAGGTTACAGAGATAGGGAGGGTTGTAGGGGCTGGAGGAGGTTACAGAGATAGGGAGGGTTGTAGGGGCTGGAGGAGGTTACAGAGAGAGGGAGGGTTGTAGGGGCTGGAGGAGGTTACAGAGATAGGGAGGGTTGTAGGGGCTGGAGGAGGTTACAGAGAGAGGGAGGGTTGTAGGGGCTGGAGGAGGTTACAGAGAGAGGGAGGGTTGTAGGGGCTGGAGGAGGTTACAGAGATAGGGAGGGGTTTTGAAGAGGGATTTTCAAAGGAGGATGAGAGTTTGAAAATCGGGTTGTTGCTGGACCTGGAGCTGAAATGTTTGACCCGTGATTCCCAGCCTGTGACCTTCTCCCTTTCAGACCTTCACGGCCTGGTGTAACTCGCACTTGAGGAAGGCGGGAACACAGATCGAGAACATTGAAGAGGATTTCCGGAATGGCCTCAAACTCATGCTGCTGCTCGAGGTCATCTCAGGTCAGCTTGACTATTGTACCTGGTGTCATCTCCCCATATCCCCCTCCACAGCCTCACCCCAGTCCCCCACATCCCACCCCCCACCACCGCCTCCCCTCCCACTTTCCTGGAAAGGTACAGCCGAGGAGAAGGCCATTCAGCCCATCTTTCCTGTGCTGGCCCTTTGAAAGATATATCCAATTAGTCCCACTCCCCCTCTCCGCTCTCTCTCCTCCACAGTCCTGCAAATTTCTCCTTTTCAAGTATTTATATAATTTCCCCTTTTGAAAGTTCCTATTGAATCTGCTTCCGCCGCCCTTTCAGGCAGCGCCTGCTAGATTGTGATGATTCAGAGAGTGGGGAGTTAGAGGAGAAATTCAGCCCATCACACTCTCATTCTAACTTTCCCCACCACCCTCTGGAATCGAGAATCTGTGCAGCTCCTTGTTGGATATTCCCATTCCTGGAGCCCGGGTGACAGGATAATGTGGCCGATGCTTACCTGACACGGGCAATGGCTGGGGAAAAACACAGGCCATTCAGCCCCTCCTCGAGCCTGTTCCACAGGAACAGGAGGAGAACATTCAGCCCCCTCCTCGAGCCTGTTACACAGGAACAGGAGGAGGCCATTCAGCCCCTCCTGGAGCCTGTTCCACAGGAACAGGAGGAGAACATTCAGCCCCCTCCTCGAGCCTGTTAGACAGAATCAGGAGGAGGCCATTCAGCCCCTCCTCGAGCCTTTTAGACAGGAACAGGAGGAGACCATTCAGCCTCTCGAGCCTGTTACACAGGTACAGGAGGAGGCCATTCAGCCCCCTCCTTGAGCCTATTACACAGGAACAGGAGGAGGCCACATTAGATCACTGCCGATCTGGATCTTAACTCCATCCGCCCACCTCAGTTTCGTAACCCTTAATCCCCTCACCCAAGTATCAATTGACCAATTGACCCCAGACTCAACAGCTTTTTGGGGGGGGAGAGTGTTCCAGATTTCCACTACCCTCTGTGTGAGGAGGTGCTTACTGACATCACCCTGAACGGCCTGGGTCAAATTTTAAGGTTCTGCCCCCTTGTTCTGGACTCCACCCCCCCAACCCCACCCGAGGAAACAGGGTCGATAGAGAGAAACTATCAAATCCTTTAATCATCTTAAACCCCTCGATTAGATCCCCCCCCCCTTAACCTTCTACACTCGAGGGAATACAAGCCCAGTCTGTGTGACCCACCCTCGTAATTTAACCCTTTCAGCCCCGGGACCATGCTGGTGAATCTACGCTGAACCCCCTCCAGGGGCAATATCTCCCCTGAGTGGGGGCAGGGCCCAGGACTGGACACGGTGACACTGGATGGGGGGTCCGAGCAGAGCTTTGTGTTGACTGGAAAAATTTCCACTCGCAATGAACCCCTTCAATCTCCGGGGTCAGCGAGGGTTTTGCCCTGGGAAAGGGCTCAGTATTGAGAGGGGGCTGGGGAGGTGGGGTCCGCGGGGAGGTGGGGGTCCATGTGGTGGTGGGGGTCCGTGTGGGGGTGGGGGTACGTGTGGGGGTGGGGGTACGTGTGGGGGTGGGGTTCACGGTGAGTTGGGGTCCGGGTGGGGGTGGGGTCAGCGGTAAGTTGGGGTTTGCGGTGGGTTGGGGTCCGCGGTGAGTTGGGGTCCGCGGTGGGTTGGGGTCCGCGGTGAGTTGGGGTCTGTGGTGAGTTGGGGTCCACGGTGGGTTGGGGTCCGCGGTGAGTCGGGATCCGCAGTGAGTCGGGGTCCGCGGTGAGTTGGGGTCTGCCCCGAGGTGGGGTCTGTGCTGACTGAGGATGTGGGTTTATGCCTCCAGGTGAACGTCTCCCCAAACCCGACAAGGGGAAGATGCGTTTCCACAAGATCGCGAACGTGAACAAGGCTCTGGACTACATCTCCAGCAAAGGGGTGAAACTGGTCTCCATTGGGGCAGAAGGTAGGCAGACTCCACCCCCCCCCACCACCCCGACACAGCCCCTCACACCCCCCACACCCCCCACAGCCCCTCACACCCCCCACAGCCCCTCACACCCCCCACAGCCCCTCACACCCCCCACAACCCCCACAGCCCCTCACACCCCCCACACCCCCCACAGCCCCCACAGCCCCTCACACCCCCCACACCCCCCACAGCCCCTCACACCCCCCACAGCCCTCACACCCCCCACACCCCCCACAACCCCCACAGCCCCTCACACCCCCCACACCCCCCACAGCCCCCACAGCCCCTCACACCCCCCACAACCCCCACAGCCCCTCACACCCCCCACACCCCCCACAGCCCCTCACACCCCCCACAGCCCTCACACCCCCTAACACCCCTTAACACCCCCTCACTCCCCACCACCCACTCACCCCCCCACCACCCCCTCACACCCCCTCACCCCCCCTACACCCCCTCACACCCCCCACAGCCCCCACAACCCCTCCTCACCCCCCCACCACCCCCTCACACCCGCCTCACCCCCCCCCACACACCCTCTCACACCCCCCCACCCCCAACACCCCCCCACACACACCTCCCACAACCCCCCACAACCCCTCACACACCCTCACACCCCGCACCCCCACCCACCCCATCCCCACCCACACACCCACCCCCACCCCCACCCCTGCCCCCATCCCCACCCCATTCCCACCCACACCCCCATCCCCACCCACCCCTCCCCAACCCCACTCCCACCCCCACCACAACCCCAACACCACCCCATCCCCACCCTCACCCCATCCCCGCCCCCCACCTCAACCCCACCCCCAACCCCCGCTCCCATCCCCAACCCCCACCCCTGCTCCCCACCCCGACCCCACCCCCAACCCCAAACCCCAGCCCCCACCCAAAACCCCGACCCCCGCCCCAAACCCCGACCCTCGCCCCAAACCACGACCCTGCCCCCCTCCCCCTTCATGGACTCTGCCCCCCTCCCCCTCATGGCCTCCCCGCCCCCCTCAGCGGGCTCTGCCCCCCACTCAACCCTCTTGCAGACTCTGTCCATGCTTCCCAAGCCCAACCCCTCCCCTCAGTAACGTTGCCTCTTCCTGTGCAGAAATCGTGGATGGGAATTTGAAGATGACTCTGGGAATGATTTGGACCATTACGCTTTGCCATTCAGGATATCTCTGTGGAAGGTGAGCATGACGGCATCCGTGATTGGATGGAATTTGAAAACAGTGATTGGATATAATCAGGAAGAGCAACGATTGGATAAAATCAGCGGCACAGTGATTGGCTGAAATCATAAGTGGTGATTGGATAAAATCAGGTGAAGAGTGATTCAGGCGAATTGGAGGGCAGCGATTGGACAGAATCAGAGGGTGCGGTGATTGGGCAGAATCAGAGGAGGCGGTGATTGGGCAGAATCAGAGGAGGCGGTGATTGGACAGAATCAGAGGGCGCGGTGATTGGACAGAATCAGAGGGCGCGGTGATTGGACAGAATCAGAGGAGGCGGTGATTGGGCAGAATCAGAGGAGGCGGTGATTGGACAGAATCAGAGGGCGCAGTGATTGGACAGAATCAGAGGGTGCTGTGATTGGACAGAATCAGAGGGTGCGGTGATTGGACAGAATCAGAGGAGGCGGTGATTGGACAGAATCAGAGGGCGTGGTGATTGGACAGAATCAGAGGAGGCGGTGATTGGACAGAATCAGAGGAGGCGGTGATTGGACAGAATCAGAGGGCGCGGTGATTGGACAGAATCAGAGGGCGCGGTGATTGGATAGAATCAGAGGGTGCGGTGATTGGACAGAATCAGAGGGCGCGGTGATTGGACAGAATCAGAGGGTGCGGTGATTGGACAGATTCAGAGGGCGCGATGATTGGACAGAATCAGAGGGTGCGGTGATTGGTTGAAGTTGGAGGGCGCGGTGATTGGTTGAAGTTGGAGGCGTGGTGATTGGTTGAAGTTGGAGGGCGCGGTGATTGGTTGAAGTTGGAGGGCGCAGTGATTGGTTGAAGTTGGAGGGCGCGGTGATTGGTTGAAGTTGGAGGGCGCGGTGATTGGTTGAAGTTGGAGGGGCGTGGTGATTGGTTGAAGTTGGAGGGCGTGGTGACTGGTTGTAATTGGTAGGAGATGGTGATTGGTTGAAGTTTGCGTTTGCAGTGGTTAGAGGTAATCAGAGGATGCGGTGATTGGATGTAATTGGTGGGGGGTGGTGATTGGTTGAAGTTGGAGGGCGCGGTGATTGGTTGAAGTTGGAGGGCGCAGTGATTGTTGTAATTGGTGGGAGGTGGTGATTGGTTGAAGTTAAAGGTTGCGGTGGTTAGATGTAATCAGAGGACGCGGTGATTGGATGTAATTGGTGGGGGCGCGGTGATTGGTTGAAGTTGGAGGCGCGGTGATTGGTTGAAGTTGGAGGGCGCGGTGATTGGTTGAAGTTGGAGGGCGCGGTGATTGGTTGAAGTTGGAGGGCGCAGTGATTGGTTGTAATTGGTGGGAGGTGGTGATTGGTTGAAGTTGGAGGGCGCGGTGATTGGTTGTAATTGGTGGGAGGTGGTGATTGGTTGAAGTTGGAGGGCGCGGTGATTGGTTGTAATTGGTGGGAGGTGGTGATTGGTTGAAGTTGAAGGTTGCAGTGGTTAGATGTAATCAGAGGACGCGGTGATTGGATGTAATTGGTGGGGGGTGGTGATTGGTTGAAGTTGAAGGTTGCAGTGGTTAGATGTAATCAGAGGACGCGGTGATTGGATGTAATTGGTGGGGGGGTGGTGATTGGATGAATTTTGAGGGCGTGGTGATTGGTTGTAATCGGGGCAGTGCTTTGATTATATGGGGGAAGCAGCGATTGGATGTTTCAGGCTCCTCTGACTGTGCAAAGCTCCCTCACCACTGGACATATGAGGCCTAGGTTAAGGCCTCATGGCCTGGAGAGGGTCTTGAAACCACAATCTAGGATGGGGGAATGATATTTATTTGATTAAAATGTCCTCTCTGTCAGGGGAGAGCCTCAGTTGGAACTCTGGGAGGCTAAGGTTACAGATAGAGGCCTACACACACAGGCTGTGCGGTGTGGTACAGTTCCCGTGGTAACCTACCTCCTATGACCTGTTTTGCAGAAACCTCAGCTAAGGAGGGGCTCCTGCTGTGGTGCCAGCGGAAGACAG